>NC_044199.1:35301270-35424317 GCF_900880675.1 Sparus aurata | reverse complement strand
TGCCGAACAGGTCAGACGAGAGGCAACAGAGTGGTCGGATAAAGGAAGTTGGCAGTTGGTTTGAGTCTGGGTGGTGTGTGGGGGCCTTTAAACTCAGGTGTGATTTATTGATTTATATTATCTCTCACATGTCACCTGATGATCAACAAATGGTTAATGGTTTTTAGTTTCAGTGAGAAAATGAGTGGTGATAAATATCATCCATCCATGACGTTAAAGACTTTCAAGGAGCCATTTTGTGCCTACATGTTAACCTGTTAGCTCCCTGCAGTTCACCATGAGAACAGAGACCGAGTTCTAATTCAAATTCACACTGATTTTAGAAACAACGTGTCCATCTTCTCATTATTAGCTGCAGATTTCATCAGCTGTAACTAGCCAGTGCAGCTAACTAGCCAGTGCAGGTAACTAGCTAGAGATGCTGGCATTAGCTTCATGAGTTGATTGAAATCAGACTCCTGTTGAGGTTTAGTGGTTTCTATCAGACTTGTTTTAAAATAACAATCATGGGGGAAAAAAGGCTTAACCCCTTAAGGAACACTGTTCCTGCATAGGAACACCCTTCACTAAATGAACACCCTTCGTAAAAACTAATACTTTTTTGCTAATAGTTTTAAGCATCAGATCTTAACAATATATACTCACTGCTGGAAAGCTGAGACTGTCCTGATTATTTTAAGCCCAAACACAAAGGAAAAAAGTTATTTCCAGACCATGTAATAGTCTTCTAAACTCACCATGACACAACATTAGAAAGAGCCCTCTACCACAAGAAGCAAGAATGTACCTACATACCTTCGGAGTGTTCCCTTTTTCCACAGCTACAACGTCATGCCACAATTTTTTTTTCATAGTTCGCCAAGAGTCCATAGAATGGGAATATCCTTGTCATTTTTCCCAAAACTAGCTACAAGTGTCGAACCAGCAAGAAACCCCAGGGTCTTAGCTTTCATTTGAGACCAAGATTATGTTTCTAGGTAAAGGGGTTCTCCAGTTATAAGCCTTTGAAACTCAGTAGGCACTCTTGGAAAAAAAGGACCCAATCAAAACGCACAGACATGCCTTTAGAAAAAAGAAAAGTGAAAAATCTATTTTTTTGTCTTTTGACTTCAAATTTTGAGTGTAGCAAGCTGAGACCTGTGGCTGTGGCCTAATTGTGTCTGCTGTGTCCATAGACATACCTGAGCCCTTATATCTTAGTCAGTTTATTGACATTTGAATTGGACGAAAACCAAAACCTGTGTTCCAACCTCTGTAACTCTGTCAGTATGTCATAGAATCACACTTACACTTCTAGAAAACTTGAGGGTGTTACCTTTCCAATGGTACCAAGCACATCCCTGAGTCTCAAACTATGTGGGAGCTGTCATGCTTTTAATTTCGGTATGTCGTTTTGGAAAAAGAACCTTAAAATGGGGGCTTTCGCTAAGAGGTTTTAATGTACTTGACGGATACAGACTTTCTTATTATACTAAAAGACTAACGCTGAGCTAACACAGCCAACAGTTAGCATCATCTGCTGTGTTGTTGTATCAGGTTTGCTGCTCCTAATATTATAAATATGACAAAATATCAAATGTGACATTATTTAAAAACATCTGAGTTTCTGAGTGTTTGTGTTGTGATGACTGAGTCTGTTGTTGGTCTCTCACAGGTTTAACATGTCGATCAAAAGTGTTAATAATAAACTGAAGCTCCGTCTCTTTGATTCACGGTCACTGACACCAGATCTAACACACTGTGTGTGTGTGTGTGTGTGTGTGTGTGTGTGTGTGTGTGTGTGTGTGTGTGTGTGTGTGTTAAATAGATGTGTAGCTGAGCTGAAAATATCTCTCAGTGATGTGATAATGTCAACATTTGACCTGTTATTAAAAGAAGACTGAATAAATACAGACTGAATTATATCTGATCGTCTCTTTGTGAACTGTGTTTTCATCCACATCATGAGTGAAGAATTAATTCTGAAGTGTGACCTGAAAACGTGTCACAACTCTGATGTCTCTGAAAATACATTAATCAAGGAGTCTGGTTCAGACCTGCTCAATCTGATAAGGGTCATGACGTGACTTTTGCTGTAAATTGGCACTATACACATAAAGATAAAGGTAGGTTGGTAGGTTGGTTGATTGGCAGGTTGGTTAGTTGGTAGGTTGGTTGGTTGGTTGGTAGGTTGGTTGGTAGGTAGGTTGGTTAGTTGGTAGGTTGGTAGGTTGGTAGGTTGGTTAGTTGGTAGGTTGGTTGGTTGGTTGGTAGGTTGGTAGGTTGGTTGGTTGGTAGGTAGGTTGGTTAGTTGGTAGGTTGGTTGGTTGGTAGGTAGGTTGGTTAGTTGGTAGGTTGGTTGGTTGGTTGGTAGGTTGGTTAGTTGGTAGGTTGGTTGGTTGGTTGGTAGGTTGGTTAGTTGGTAGGTTGGTTGGTTGGTTGGTAGGTTGGTAGGTTGGTTAGTTGGTAGGTTGGTTGGTTGGTTGGTAGGTTGGTTAGTTGGTAGGTTGGTTGGTTGGTAGGTTGGTAGGTTGGCCCGCCCCCCAGGTAAATTGATCAACATTGATCAACAGTGATCAACATTTTAGAGAGCAAACAACTGAGTGAAAATAATCTGAGTTTTCAACAATGACACTCCTCTTTAGTTGGTTACAGCTCTACATTAAAGTTACTTAAGTCACAAACTGTTCACCCTTTTTCTTTATTTTCTTCATAACACACTACTTGAAGACTGTGTGTGTGTGTGTGTGTGTGTGATTAGAGTCGGTGTTATCACAGGCAGGAAACAGAAACAGCCGTCAATAACAGTTATAGATACAGTCCACACACAGACACACACTGTGTGTGTGTGGCCTCTACCACACAGGAAGTCTGAAACAATACATGAGATCTACGATGAAGAGAAACCTCCTCATTCACCTCTTTTCTTAGTAAATGAGAGTCAGATGTTTGAGGAAGGACGGACCCCCGCCCATCCTGCTCTGCTGGGGAGGTGGGACAACACACACACACACACACACACGCACGCACGCACACACACACGCACACACACAGGAAGTTTAACATTCCTCCGTCAGAGTCTGGCCGCTGAGATGCAGCTCACATCATTCATCAGTGAACAGCTATAGTCACTGTTAGAAACTGTGGATTCATCTAACAAGATTCATTTCCCTCCTGCTCCTCTGAAGCTCTGAGTCTCGTCTGACAGGAGCTCTTTATGAGAGACGTGTCGTGGTGCCCTGCAGCCGGCCTGTCAGGAGCAGGACTCTCCTGAACAAAGACAATCCTCCTCTCAGACACGGACTCCATGACAACTGCTTCAGCTTCCTGCTGACATCCGATCTGCTCTGATTGGTTCCCATGACCAAACTGAGGCCATGCTGAGGCTTAACACTGAGGCTTTTATTGTGAAACAGGCTGAAGACTGAGGCTTTTATTGTGAAACAGTCTGTGATTTCATTCTGCTTTCTATGTGTGACAGTAAACATCAGTTTCAGGTGAGACAGTGAGGAGCCTCTGTGGTCAGAACAGGTATAATTAAACTGGACCTGCAGCGGCCGCAGTTTGTTATAGTCGGCTGTTTCAGGTCAAACACATACACTCATCACATTTTCTCTGGTAAAGATTTCAAAGTGTTTCTGTGGACAGGAAAATATTTCTCCCACATTTTGAGCTCAAACTTGTTGTGTTGGTGAGCGTTTCTCCTTTTCTCTCACATCTTTAACCTCATCTGGCGAAAAAATGCTAAAGTATTTACCGTCATGTCTCTCAGTGATCGTCTGTCCTGTGTAACAGCTTACAGCTGTGAACTCACCAAGCTGACTCTGTTTGTCCCAGCAGCGGGTTGTCAGGTTGGACAGTTGTCGGTATTTTTCTGCCAGTTGCAGTTTGCCGTTACAGAGTCGAGGTCGTCGGGCCAGACTCTCCTCAGCTAAACTCCGATTGGTCGTCAGCAGCATCTCTCTGTCCATCTGCAGCTCCTGAAACTGAACACAGACACAAAGTCAACACACGTTACATGAGGGGCTGAGGCGTCCACACAGTGCTCCGTCTTTACAGAGGCGCTGGTCTTCACCGACACAACACAACTCATCTGAGAAACCACCTTGTGTGATACCACCCAGAGTTGGGAGAGAAGCAGCGACCTGTTGCAGATGCCAGCCAGAGAATGATCGAGCAGGCGGTGGCACAGCTTCAACCGAACTCTGAGAGAGCGAGGCGGATTACCAAATCCATTGCAAGTTTTATTGCATTGGATTTACGTCCGTATTCAGTTGTGGAAAACGTGGGTTTTCAGACAATGGTGTTCACTCTAGAGCCAAGATACAAAATACCATCTCTGCGTTCCTTCACTGACACAGCCATTCTACAGGGAAAGTAAAACAGAAGGTTTGGACACTTTGATGAAAGCGGGTAGGTAAGTAGCCATCTGTTAGTATGAGAGCTGATACATAGGTCCATAATGTGTTGAAATGCAAGCTGCATTGATTATTACATTGAAGGCTTTTTTTTATGTTTATATAGGCTGAAGTATACTGTTTTTCCCTCAGGGATATGCTCATTGACTGTAACAGGAGGATTCTGTGTTCAGAGAGTCAAATCTGTTTGTGACAAAGAAAAGCCTTTTCTTTAATAAAATATTAGAGAAGGTAATTAATCTGTTGATTTTTTAAATGATCATCACAAAAGTAGGAAGTGATTAGCAAACTCTGAGTAGAAAACTCAGATTTAATTATTATTATTATTATTTTTTAACTTGCATTGAAATGTTCACAAAAAAATTATTGCATCGAGATGTATCGGTGTAGAATCTAATCGTTGACATCGGAATCGAATCGTGAGGTGCCAAGACATTCCAACCCCTAGCTACAACATACAGGCAGAACACTTTGACCACCTGCCTAATACTGTGTTGGTCCCCTTTTGCTGCCCAAACAGCTCTGACGCGTCGAGGCATGGACTCCACTAGACCCCTGTAGGTGTGCTGTGGTATCTGGCACCAAGATGTTAGCAGCAGATCCTTTAAGTCCTGTAAGTTGCGAAGTGGGGCCTTCATGGATCGGACTTGTTTGTCGAGCACATCCCACAGATGCTCGATTGGATTAAGATCTGATCTGAATTTGGAGGCAACACCTCTAACTCGTTGCTGTGCTCCTCAAACCATTCTGAACCATTAAACCGTAAGGAAGAGCAGATTGTCTGGCGTTACAGGAATGGTTCTGATGATGTTAGCATAGCGTAAAACGGTGACATCAGCGTGTTCGGCGGTGAAATCAGTGTGTTAGACGGTGACATCAGTATGTTAGACAGTGACATCAGCGTGTTAAACGGTGACATCAGCGTGTTAAACGGTGACATCAGCGTGTTAAACGGTGACATCAGCGTGTTAGACAGTGACATCAGCGTGTTAAACGGTGACATCAGCGTGTTAGACGGTGACATCAGCATGTTAGACGGTGACATCAGTATGTTAGACAGTGACATCAGCGAGTTAAACAGTGACATCAGTGTGTTACCCCCAATTTCCACTGGACGCGTGGCGTCTCCGCTGCGTGGCGGAGAGCAGATACGTTTCACTTTAGTCAATGTGTCAATCCCCACCAGGTCCGCTGCCTTGCGTATCTGCTGCGTCGTGCTCCGGCAGTCCGGAGCCCTCCGGCACAGATACGCAGGACTTCTATATCTGGCGGATGCCGGAGCACGACGCAGCAATTCAGCTGAATTTAGCACAGAGCAGACAGGAAGTCAAGCGCCAAAATAACAAACAGCATCCAGTTACCTTTCAAAATAAAACACTCCGTGTTGACACCAGCACACAAATCTCCCAAAAGAGACAAACACAAGCTCTTCTGCTGATCCTTCGGTCGGGAACACTTAGTGTTATTGTTTTTAATAACACAGACCTATAACTGCGGTGTTGAGTGATTACCGCGGGAACTCCTCTGCGTCGTGACGCCAGCTGTCTACCGTACTGCGCCGTGGCAGACTCAAACCGCAACCGGTGGGGATTGCCGGACGGCGGCAACGGAGCAAAACGGGATCGGAGCAGCAACGCAGCGGACACGTATCCAGTGGAAATTGGGGGTTAGACGGTGACATCAGTGTGTAGATGGTGACATTGGTGTGTTAGACTTTGTGCGATCTGTGTAGAACACTGTGCGTCTCTGATATAACATGTTGGTGTAACGGAGCCTGAAACAGTCAGTTAAAGGATGTTTAAAACAGATCTACAGTTAAAGGAAACATCTCTGGAGGTTTGTGTGTTCAGCTGCTGCTGGGTGTTGTCGCCATGCTGATGGGGGATGAATGGATGTATATGTATGTGTATGTGGGGGAGGGGCAGTATTCACTGTCACTCGACCACATGAGCTCAGACCATAAATGATTAAATGAAGGCCGCTCCTGTAAGTGTTTTAGAACAATACTGATAGTTAAAGGAGCAGTCTGTAGAATTCTGAGTGTGTCTGTCAGAAACATTCCTGTTATTCTTTTTCTTCTTCTTCTTCTTCTCCATCTCTGACAGCCTGAGGACCGTATCATCCAGTCCTGAACGCTGCATCTGTCTCACATTTTACAGGTCAGCAGGAGGAAGTCAGAGTCCCACATTGAGAGGAATTTACAGAATGTGGTCTGAAGAAGGTCCGGGTACAGAGAGAGGGTTATCAAATCAATATTTACTTCTCTGCAGACGTTGTTTGTGTGTTTCCTTCTATTTTGCTGTTATTTTGTTAGCTTAGCTTCTTCAGTATAGTCATCAGTTAGCAGTCTAACTTCAGAGGCTGATCTCAGCTCAGTTATAGACATGTAACACACACGGCTTTGGCTCAGGAGGTGGAGCGGGTCGTCGCTGGTTCGAATCCCCGGCTCCTGAACGGCTCCTGATGGGAAATTTGCACCTTGCATGGTGGTTGTGTGCGTGTGTGTGTGTGCGTGTGCAAGATGGGTGAATGTGTTGCAAAGTGCTTTGAGTGGTCAGCTGACTGTAGAAATGCAGGCTGATGTGCTGCAGAGACGAAGGCACTTGTAAACCTGACGTGAGGATGTATGATAGACATGCACCAGGCAGGGAGGTGACAGTTGATCTGTCTCCCCTCTCTGGTGGGGAGACAGGTGAGGTTGTTGTCAGAGCGACATCAGGAAGTGGTGATAAACACAGCGGTGAGCTGCTGAGGATCGTCTGACATCCTCCCTGCTGCAGTCAGCAACAGTACAACAACTGTGAGGAGACACACTTCCTCCACTACAGATGCCTCACACCATCGTCCATCACCATGTTTCACTGAGGCCATCGGCCAATCACACTCATTAATGTCAGAACCAAACACATGCAGAGGGCAGAAGACAAAGCAGAAGAAGAAGAAGAAGAAGAGAAGGGAACAGCGTACAGTCAGTGTGGAGCTTCAGTCCAGCTGCATTCAAACAGCTGTCTTCATTATCTCCTCCTCCCAGTGACACCAGGAGCTCTGACTGTCTCCCTCTGTTGTATCATCACACCGACAACTGTGAAAGAAATGCAGTCCCACAGAAGAGACAGTCTTTCTGTTTGAGGACCCCCAAAGAGCAAAACTCATCAAAATGGGGCCCCTGACACCCTGTGTGTGTGTGTGTGTGTGTGTGTGTGTGTGTGTGTGTGTGTGGTACAACTGTACGTCAGGAAGGTTATCGTGTATCCCAGACATGCCTCTCTGAGTCAGGCTTGTAGAATTCCTTTAAAAAAAAATCCTTCATTTTGAATGTGACATGTTTACAAACCAACACACACTCAGGACAGAACAGAACCGGATGTGTTCTGATCCGACGCTCAGTTCAGCATTAATCAAACACGTCAAGATGCAATTTACTGCAGCATAAGTCTTCAGACTGAGCTCTGCTCTTCAGTCTTCACAGGGAGATGACTGAGGACGACCCGCTGATAAAGCTGAAGTGTAGTTATAGGAGCTGAAGTGCAGACAGAGGAGCTGAAGTGCAGTCAGAGGAGCTAAAGTGTAGTTAGAGGAGCTGAAGTGCAGTCAGAGGAGCTGAAGTGTAGTCAGAGGAGCTGAAGTGTAGTCAGAGGAGCTAAAGTGTAGTTATAGGAGCTGAAGTGCAGTCAGAGGAGCTGAAGTGCAGTCAGAGGAGCTGAAGTGCAGTCAGAGGAGCTGAAGTGCAGTCAGAGGAGCTGAAGTGTAGTCAGAGGAGCTGAAGTGTAGTTATAGGAGCTGAAGTGTAGTCAGAGGAGCTGAAGTGCAGTCAGAGGAGCTGAAGTGTAGTCAGAGGAGATGAAGTGTAGTCAGAGGAGATGAAGTGCAGTCAGAGGAGCTGAAGTGTAGTCAGAGGAGCTAAAGTGCAGTCAGAGGAGCTGAAGTGTAGTCAGAGGAGCTGAAGTGTAGTTAGAGGAGCTGAAGTGTAGTCAGAGGAGCTGAAGTGTAGTCAGAGGAGCTGAAGTGCAGTCAGAGGAGCTGAAGTGCAGTCAGAGGAGCTGAAGTGCAGTCAGAGGAGCTGAAGTGCAGTCAGAGGAGATGAAGTGTAGTCAGAGGAGATGAAGTGCAGTCAGAGGAGCTGAAGTGTAGTCAGAGGAGCTGAAGTGTAGTTATAGGAGCTGAAGTGTAGTTATAGGAGCTGAAGTGTAGTCAGAGGAGCTAAAGTGCAGTCAGAGGAGATGAAGTGCAGTCAGAGGAGCTGAAGTGTAGTCAGAGGAGCTGAAGTGTAGTCAGAGGAGATGAAGTGCAGTCAGAGGAGCTGAAGTGTAGTCAGAGGAGCTAAAGTGCAGTCAGAGGAGCTGAAGTGTAGTCAGAGGAGCTGAAGTGTAGTTAGAGGAGCTGAAGTGTAGTTATAGGAGCTGAAGTGTAGTTATAGGAGCTGAAGTGTAGTCAGAGGAGCTAAAGTGCAGTCAGAGGAGCTGAAGTGCAGTCAGAGGAGCTGAAGTGTAGTCAGAGGAGCTGAAGTGTAGTTATAGGAGCTGAAGTGTAGTCAGAGGAGCTGAAGTGCAGTCAGAGGAGCTGAAGTGTAGTTATAGGAGCTGAAGTGTAGTCAGAGGAGCTGAAGTGTAGTCAGAGGAGCTGAAGTGTAGTTAGAGGAGCTGAAGTGTAGTTAGAGGAGCTGAAGTGTAGTCAGAGGAGCTGAAGTGCAGTCAGAGGAGCTGAAGTGTAGTTAGAGGAGCTGAAGTGTAGTCAGAGGAGCTGAAGTATAGTTATAGGAGCTGAAGTGTAGTCAGAGGAGCTGAAGTGCAGTTAGAGGAGCTGAAGTGCTGCTGGGTCGGAACATATTGTAAACCTCTGATGTTGTCTATAGTCCTCCCCCTCTCTACATCTATAATAGTATAAATCTGCCGGATAATCAAACACTATATCGGCAGATTCTTAAATGGACCCGAGCCACATAACGGCGCGTGTGGGGTCTTCAGCAGCAGCTCGACCGGAACCACCGCGATTAAAATGAAGATTAAAATGGACAGATTGATTTAATAAATCTTCTTTGTGTCACCTTCGACTGATAATTTAACCCTGAATATTAAACTGCGGGTTTGTGGACGCCAGAGTGAAATCCGACCACTCGCCACGCAGACAATCGATCAGCCATGAAGCGGATTTATACACACACACACACACACACACACACGGTCAACACAACATAATAACACACAACCATGTTCCCCAGAGAACAGCGACCAGAGTAACACACAGAACACTCTGGTTCTATGGGAACACAGACCGACGGTACCGACGTACCTTCTCATTGAGACGAATGATCTGGTCCATTTTGTCGTCGTTGTGTAAAAGCTCGGTGAGCTCGGTACTGTTCAGAGCTCTGTACCCGTCCGGACAACACTTCAACTCCTTTAACTGCGCCATTTTGTTCTTTAAAGTGCGAAACAGCCCGAACCATAAAGTCCGCACAGCCGTTACATCTCACTCACATCGGAATGTATCAGCCCGCATGGAGCGTTTACACCCCGCAATACAGCGGGAACATTTCCGGTGACACCTTCACAATAAAACGCTACACCAACGGCTACACTTCCTGTATACACCTTCAAAATAAAACGCAACAGCTACACTTCCTGTCTACACCTTCACAATAAAATAAAGAGCTATACCTTCAAAATAAAACAAATAGCCAACAGGTTAACTTTCTGATACCATCAAAATATATGAACAAAAGCTTTTTGCATGTCATCAGATAAACTGCCTCCAGTGATGTCACTCAGTGGCTCTGTTGCATTGTGGGTAATGTAGGCAGCAGGTTTTAAACAGGAAGAAGATTGACTGGAATTAAAGAAGTGATATTTCTGGTTCTGCTAAACTTTGAGCCCACATTCCCCACAATGCCATAGAAAGTGTAAAGTGTTACAGAGACCATCTTCATTATATTATTCATTGTTCGTTGTTCCATCAGTGCAGCCGGACCTCTCAGTGACAGTCTGAGAGGTGAAAATAAGTTCATCACATAATCATCTCCATGTGTTTGTTTACTGTCACATCCCTCTTTTCTACTTTCTGAACATTTCATTATCTGAATCGTCTGTTTGGAGATTCCTCCTTGGACTGTTTTCATCCAAACCCACTGATATTCATGAAAGGTCTGAGACTGAAGCTGCCTGACGGCTGACAGCATGTTATTATGTGGTCAGTGTGGAGCAGTAGGACGTGTATGTAGGTCACAGCGGCGTCTGCTCAGGAGCCACAAACACTACACATGACTGTTCGTACACGTTTGTCCCGTCTGCACTCTGACATCTGGACCGAGTGTGACCGACCTGACACAGACCCGCTGACAGAGGACTGTGCTGCCACCAGGGGGCGCTGCAACAACCCGTGTGATAAACCCTAAGGAAATGGGTGATGGATGGATGAAGACCTTCTGTTCAAATGACTATAGTCCATTCAAAAACAATCCAGTGAAAGAAAACTGTATTCACATTTGTAAATTAAGTTTAATTGAAACTGACAAACCAAAGAAAACTATTAAGGACAGAACAAAGTCATAATTTAATCAAGTACACTTTCCTCGTGTATTTCCATTTGTGTTACTTTATACTTCTAAGTTACTCCACTGCATTTATTAAAGTCTGAACAGAGATGAGTTAAGATGACTGAATGCACATTGTTCAGGATCAAAACGGTGGTCTGCAGTTTTAAAAGATGAACATTCCTTCCAAATTTTATCAAAATAGTGTTTGAGGCTCAAAGAATGAAATATTTCACTGAAAGTCAAAGATCAGATGTTGTGGGTCAGAACTTTCTGCCCTCCTCTCCTCTCCCATGAATCATGTGACGACCCCTCAGATTGATCTGTTGACCCCGTGGGGGGGCCTGACCCGTATGTTCTGAACCAGTGGACTACCTGTATATGATGTGCCTCCATATGAGTGGCTCCAACAGGAACATGCCGCTCTGACTTTCATGCAGCAGGACAAACGATAGATACTGTTACTGTTGCTGCGGTATGAGTGCAGAACTTCAGCAGCGGTGTGAGTCTGATCTGGTTTTGTTACACGTCTTTGAGTGTAAATGCGTCAGACATGATGAGGAAATGAAGTCAGTTTGGTTTTCTGACTGTAGCTGAACCACATCAGCTCTTCTGCTGACTTTTCCTCAATATTTCTGCCAAACAGTGGAAAGATGCTGAAAGTCTGGTTTCAGTGGACAACGAGCTCATTCTTTAACTCTGGAGTCAGTCATGAACACATGCTGCGACTTTCTAACCAACCAACCTTTTTATTTAAGTGTCTTTCCAAATGTGATCTGTGCAATAAACTGAGACAATGTCGTCATTAATCATCTTTAATACACAAACAGCTCTGATGAGGTCTTCAACAGACTCAACAACTGCTGAGAAAATGAAAATAATCTGAAGAAACTGAAGGAAACAAAAGAGGTTGAAGACGAAACAGTAACAGTACCCTAACACTAATCCAAGAGGAGAGGAGAACATGTCATCAACTGAGGGTAGAAAAACAGAGAGCTCCAAAAATTACACTTTTAAAAATGTTAAGGGGCGCCGTTCAGCTCAGTTGGTAGAGCAGCGTCCCATGTGCCGAGGCTCTGCAGTGGACCTGGGTTCGGCTCCTGGCCCGGGTCCCTTTGCTGCGTGTCACTCCTCCGCTCTCTCCCCCTGTTCCCTGTCACCCTCTTCAGCTGTACTATCAATAAAGCCATGAAAGGCCAAAAAAATACTTAAAACATTTTTTAATCATTTTAGAGATGGCACATTGTTTTTACTATTGCTACTTTTATCTTCAGATTTAACATTTATGGAGTTGCATATTGTTTTTTATGTATTAATTGATGTAAATAAAGTTAATTGCCTACAGACTCACAGCGACCTGCAGGAGGCCTTCAGACATCTGAAATGTTAAAGACAGATCTTCAGCAGCCTCAGTGATATTCCATATTGTTCCCATGATGCATCACTCTGTCACTTCCCTCCCTGTCTGTGCCTCTCATGTAAATCTTTAAAACTGTGTCATAAAAATAAAATAAAATTCCTATAAACGTCTTGTGACAATCAGCTGAAATGGTGTTTTTACTGAAAGAGGAGGTAACGCTGCGTTTGGCAGGGGACTACTTTCAGCCGCGGATGAACGCACACTGTTGCTGAGGTGACAGCCTGTGAATCAAAGTGCACAGATGAAAGAGAAGCAACTTGTCAGAGAGGCTCACTCATGGTTTAATAGTTCAGTCATGTGACCTGATGACAATAAGATAAACAATATTTTGAAATATTCAAAAAATACTAAAAATATATGAATTTCAAAGTTTAAAAAAATCAGCTTTTATATTTCTGTTTGTGTATGGAATAAACAAATAAGACAACAAGTGGTGGATGGAGCCAGGCTAGCAGTTTCCCCCTGCTTCAAGTCTTTATGCAAAGCTAAGCTAATCAGCTCCTGACTCAGCAGCTTCATATCAACACATACAGAACAGTATAATTAATCTCTGTGTGAAGATCAAAGTATGTAAGGATTTCACTTTTATATTAAATGCAGATAAACAAATCAAGTTTTAAATTAAAAACAATCAAAGAATAATTTTATTCTGAAAGACCACCGCTGCTGTCTGATCAGTTATAATGAGTCAAATAACAGCTGGTTGGTTGTTCGGTCCGACCTCGTCACGTTCAGACTGTGAACTCTGTAGTTATTATGATGAAGATCAAACCTTCCTCGTCACTGCTGCTGTCTGTCCTCTTCTTCCAGCTGCTGTTCTCATGAAACAGACCATCATCTGCTGTATTCTGCCTCATGAATATAAAAGTCTGAAGTGAATCAGTGGTAAAGTTCCCTTCATGTCTCTGCTGCTCTTATCCCACATCATCGTAGTCTTCATCTTCATCCTGGCCTTCATCTTCATCTCCGAGCTCATCGATGTCGTCGTAGTCCTCTGAGGTGTTGTCTGCTGCTGGATCAGGATCCTGGTACAGTGGAGGAGGAGGGACAATCTTTTCCTCCTCCTCCACCTTCACATAGTCTGCCACGTCCTGCTCATAGTCGGGCGTAGCCTGCTCGTAGTCGGGCGTAGCCTGCTCGTAGTCGGGCGTAGCCTGCTCGTAGTCGCCTACGTCCTGCTCGTAGTCGGGCGTAGCCTGCTCGTAGTCGCCTACGTCCTGCTCGTAGTCGGGCGTAGCCTGCTCGTAGTCGGGCGTAGCCTGCTCGTAGTCGGGCGTAGCCTGCTCGTAGTCGGGCGTAGCCTGCTCGTAGTCGCCCACATCCTGTCTGAAGTCGTCCTTCACCTGTTCGTAGTCAGGCGTACTCTCCTCGCTGTCGGGTACCTCAGCCAGGTTCTCATAACTTTGGGCCTCTGAAACAGAAAAGTTATCACTTTATACAGATATCAGAGATATCATTAGTTACAGTTATAAGTGCAGTGATGTGGTGACAGGCTGTATTCTGACAGGGTGACGACAGTTCGGTGTGTTTTCTCTGCTGGAGTGAACAAACCTCCATGTGATTATACGTAAAGGTCCACTTTGTCAGAAAGTACCAATTCTCATCTAAAGTCATTAAATAATGAAACACTGAGGTGGCAGCCGACCCGACCTACAATACCTAAGCATCCAAATTTAGTTTCAGACTCAACTTTCTTACAAAGTATGACAATATAAGTATTCTGTGCCACTAACTGACAGACAGCTAACAAACCAGATTCACAGAGTGGTGGAGAAGAGGTGATGGCAGCATGCTGAGTGCTTCAACATGTCTGCAGTGAAGACTGAGGCTGTGTTGGACCAGATCAACATCCAGGTCCATGTCTTTCTGTATTGTATCGTATTGTTTCACAGTACCTGAACATTTCAATGTCTCAGCATCATTTTACAGCCTGTTATAAAGCCAGATCTTCTGTTTGTGTGGACCGATCATCAACATCTACAGCCAACACGCTCGTACTGTCAACAAAGACTGACACAGCTGCAGCCGTCCTCGTCCGTGACCTCCACAGTGTGGAACTTTTCTAGTTTCTCCAGACTGTGAACATCAACTACACTCAGTCTGATATCAGGTAAGAGGTTTGGTTCAGAAACTCATAACATGTGGTTCTCTTGGACCTGAGCCTGGTTTCTCTTTTTCTGAACTGTCTTGTATGTTTGATAATTTGACTTGAATCATCAGAGGTCACATGTTTGTTTGGCTTGATGAGACAAAGTCATTTCACAGCACAAAAACCACCCTGTTTTCAGACTTTAGACTTGGGTTTTGTCAGACTTCAGCTGTGATGAAGTTTTGTGTTCGGCTCTTGAGATGATGTGGTGAGAGTGAGAGAAGGACGTGAGGTTTTGGGTGATTTAAAGGAGAATTATCGGGTTATTTAATCCAACAGAGTCTGACCTGCAGTGAGAAACTGTGTGCGAGGAGGTAAAGGTGGAGTGTCGTCTGCCAGCTTCCTCTCCTGGTACTGGTTGTTCCTGAGAAGACACGAAGACGCACAAAGACACAAAACGTGTGACAAAGTCCGAACACAGACACCGTCTCCACAGTCTCAGGCTGAGGTACAATATCTGGATCCTAACAGTTTATTTTGTAACATGAGCATAATCGGAGGAGCGTTGAAGAAAAATGGTTGAATGACATGTTACTGAAACCAAACCAACCAAAGTTACTGACATATATTCAAATTAAACCTTCGGATGGTCCTGAAGAGGATTTTATGGCCAACTTATACAGAGGTTGAAGGTTTCTGGTACACAGCTGAGAAAAGGAATCTTTCCTCTCAACCCTCAAGAGGGAACATTTAAAAATAGCCAGGAGGACAACAGCCTGTGTGAATTATGTGAATTAGGAAATGTTGACAATGAATCACATTTCCTTCTGTATCATGACGAGTTCAGAGTTAATGCCTTGAGTGAAATGTTCAACATCCAGAAACATTTTGTGGCACGGACGATTCCAGAACGACGGGACGGCTGTTTAACTCTCATGACTCTAAAGTCCGGAACAAACGTCAGGACGGTTTCTGTGTTTGTCCTCTCCTCTGATCATAACATCTTCAGACTGGGAAAATTATTTGTGCACGACACAATAATGATTGTATCAATCAATCAAAAATTTTAAAAAGTTAACTAATTAACATTTTATGGTTCTTTGGTTTCATCATAAAAAACAACATTTTGCGGTTTTATGAGAAGTTATTCAGGCACATCATCGTGATTTAACACTTCAGCTGTGGATTCAACACAGACGTGTTTCACATGTGGAAGAAAAGCAAGATCCATGTTTTCAACAACACAAGTGAGAAATATTACAATCACAAATGTATATGAGTTAAATATTACGTGGCTCTGAAGTCAGATCTTCTGTGCAGCTGTGAGATTCTGTGTTTGCCTGTGAAATAAACAACAAAAGGAGAAGAAGTTAAATGTAATGAAACGTAAAGAACAAACCTGATGTCCAGTCTTTGAGGACAAACAGGAATAAACAGCATTTAAACATCATTTCAGAGAGTTTCAGTTCACTTTCGGTTTTCAGTTGGACAGAATGACACGTCCACTAAAGTTTCATCACAGCTGACCTCTAATAATAGTCCTTATACAATTATGATTATGTTTCGTCTCACATTAACATTCAACAGTTAAAGTCTGTCATAGTTTCTCTTCTTCTTCTGCTCTAATTTGTGGTAATCGAGTCCTTAATTGGTTTTTCAGTTACCTAAAGAAAACAGATCTGATCTGAAGTGAAACTGATCGCCACTTCTCTGTTCTGGAAATTCTCCTTTTACATGAAATGACTGATGAACATGTCGGGTTCCGGGTCGGGTCAACAAATGAAGTTGTGTCAGTTTTAAATGACTGACTCGTTGACCTGTCTCCAGCTCATATCAGGCTCATTACAAGAAGCTGAAGCTGCTGTGAGGATGTCACTACAGAAACAAGTGGTGCAGCTGTTTGTGTGTGAAACCTGTGTCTGGTGATGGAGGTGTGTTTGTCTATGATGCCTCTGTTTGTTGTCGTCACATGCGGGACAGTGTGTATCGCAGCGCTCTGAGCTTCACGTTAAACTGCTTCTCTCACTCATCGTGTGTGTTTCACTCAGAAGCTAAATGGTTTTTATTCATAAAGCCGCCATTCTTTACTTCTCTTCTTTTCTAAATTAGAAATGTGGAATTCACTTCTTCTTTATTCTCCTGAATTGTTAGTGTTGTGGCCGATGTCTGAACTGAACTGGGTAAGAACGCTTTGA
Source organism: Sparus aurata (assembly GCF_900880675.1). NCBI lineage: Eukaryota > Metazoa > Chordata > Actinopteri > Spariformes > Sparidae > Sparus > Sparus aurata. Next base: position 35,407,687 of record NC_044199.1, on the reverse strand, counting down.
GATTTTTGGTGTCCGCTGCCTGAAACGATGTGCAGACTGACTGTCTGTCTGCAGATGATCAGCTGGTTTCTCTGTGAACTTGCTTTGTGACTGTGTTGCTGCCAGTCCGGACCGAGTGATCTCAGTGAGACCGACCTGGTGATGTCCCTGCTGACATTTCATGTCCTGATGGAGTTTTGGAGGATAATAAAACATGTTGGCTGTTATGATGTGAAGTATTGCACGCCATGATTTTAGAGAATCTGAGATCATTGCATATTAAATGTTATATTTAATATTTCCTGTGGTTTGTTATATTGTACCATTAAGTAATAAAACATTGTGACGCCTCAAGAATATTAAACATGGTTTACATGATGTCTCTTCTTAAGATCTCCTTGTTGTATTTCTATGATAACCAGAGGGAAAGAAGAAGTGTGAGAACAAACAGGAAAAAGAAGTAAATATCTTCTTTCGACATGCAAATGATGGAGCCTCTTCCAGTAACTGTGTCAGGTTTGTCGGATGAGTTTAGACCTACCTGCTCTAAAGAGACACCTGTTGATGAGGAGGAAAATGAGGACGATCACCACTGACACAAAGATGATCCCAGCGATCAGCCACAGCAGATTTCCCTTCATCATCATCATCGTGATCCTGCTGCACAGCTCAGAGGAGAAACACAGATATGATCCTGCTGAGATGAGAGCCGCTGCTGCTTTTCAGTTACAGCCGGACGATCGGAAAGACGAGCGTTCACCACTTCCTCTTTCTGACTCAGTCTGCAGGTTATTTCTGTATTTATGGTCTCAGAACCAAACTGACTCTTTAAGATCTACAGGGACTTTTCACTGTCAAGTCAAGAACCATTCAAGTGTGTCTGAACAGCTTTTAAATGAACAGTTTATTATTTATCACTTCTGTCTCTTATCTGCATGAACAGAATGAAGTTAAAGTTATTTTCTCAGTTTATCAGAGTGCTCCGTGTCCTCGCTGTCAAACTGCTTCCTGCCACGTCCCAGCGAATAAACACAAAATACAACTAGGCGGACAAAAAGTGATGATTCACACTGAAATCTTATTTTAATGATGAGACACATTTCAACACTTTATGACCGGGATGCACATTGAAATGTTAAATTATTCTAATGAACAAAGTGATTTTCACGGTTAAAGTAAGCCCTTTATTTTTATACTCAATTCTCTTCATTCACTGATCTTAAATAACAATACGATAATTTTTATTATCAATTCTTCAGGATTGGTTGAGGTCCAAAGAGATATTTTACTGTATCAAACACTCAGAGAGATTCTCACCTTCCAGAAAAGAGCTGGATGAGTTCAGGCCGGCGTCGAGTGTCCTGACGCTCTCAGCAGATGGATGATGAAGATAATGAAGATGAGGACGATGAAGATGATGGTGATGATGAGGATGATGAGGATGATGAGGATGATGAGGATGGTACTTATGATTTATGACAGTAATGATCGTGTGTTTCATTTGCATGACAGTTTCTAATTTTCTTAGTTTACCAGAGAAACTCTCCTCCCCACCCTCCGCCACGCTCCACTGACCACAGGGTGTGTGTGTGAGTGTGTGTGTGTGTGTGTGTGGGTGTGTGTGTGTGTGAGAGAGAGAGTGTGTGTGTGTGTGTGTGTGTGTGTGGTGTTTGTGGGAGATCTTACTCCTCACTTGGTCTCTGTGATGTTAAATGTGTGTAATATTTCACTTGTTTATGAGTGTTTCCGTTGAAGTCAGAGTCTTGTGACAGTTTGTGTCGAAGCTGTCAGAACATCCACTTCCGGCCTCTTTATTTTTTCAGTTCCTCTTAAATCAGCTTTCACTCGTTTTTATCAGAAGTCTGTTTTGTTTTTCCTGCATCTGCATTTTTTAGGTCTTTTTACATTAAGTGTTTCAGAGGACAGAAATTAAATTTGAATGTGAAATTGATGTTTTCTAATTCTCTTAAAAATAATTCAGTGCAAATCACTTTTATTTTGAAAGGTACCACCGGAATCATCAAGCTAGCTATATTTAGTAAACACATTACCGGAAACAGACGCTTGTCTTTTAAATATGAGCGCTCCGTGTTAACTTGTAAACGTTGAGTAGGTTGTGGCTGTAGTACGTTATCACGGACATTAAAGCTGAACTATTTGTTTGCTCTTTGTGTTTGTATTGAACAGGTTCGACTGACTTCGTCGAGCAGTGACGGTGTAGATTTTATTTTGAAAGTGTAACCGGAAGTTTTGGTTCGGCGCCGTCGCTAGCTTGTCGTTAGTTGTGATGTTAGCCTGTTTTCTTGGACAGTCCGAGCTCTTCTCCCTCTCCTCTGCTTGTTGGCTGAAGCCCTTCAGGAGCCATGGCCGAGCAGGCCTCGGGCCCGCCGCTGTCGTCCCAACATGACGGTAAATGTGTCGTGCTTGCCGGGTTGGGTGGTGAGTGTGGAGGGCTGGAGCTCCGGAGCGGCGGCCTCTGCATCCTTCTCAACATTAGCTTGTTAGCATCGTCAGGGCGACGTGTCACTGCTGTCAGTGTCAGGCTGAACGTTAGCGCTGCGCAGCGGGTTCACTCAAGCACTGTCCGGCAGCTTATCAACAACATGTCGCTGAACAGGAGCGCTGTGTTGTATCATCTTATTAATATAACGGTGTTGTCCCTGCTAGCTAACTGACACCTACAGCTAGCTGTTAGCTGGAAGCCTGTGTGCTGTGCGGTTGAGGTCGGTACCGGCCTCTATTAGCCTGTCAGTCCGTAACAGGGATCATATTGATCCTATCAGTCCATCACTCTGTGCTGTGTGAGGCTGGACCAGCATCCAGGACGATCATCCTGCGGGAGGGCTCCCACCCTGGGTCTGAAACTGGGGTCGGGAGTCCGTCCTGGGGTCCTGCAGGTGTCTGTGCTGCAGCTGTAGATCAGTTTATTACATTCAGCTGTAATCATGTCGTTGGTCCTCAGTTACAGTCTGAACACAGACATGCTTAAATGAGTCAAATACAGACACGCTCAAAACAAACAGGGCAGCATATCACTAGAGGAGCTGCTAACTGCTGCTTACTAGCCCTTAGCTAGTTAGCCCAGTTAGCTGTACAGCTAGGGAGCTCAATGAGCAGGGGAGAGTTAATGTTTACAATACTAGCACATTTGACCTGAGACTGGTGGGCTAGTTGGTTAGCATGCTAACTTGTATAGATCTGTCTACAGCACATACAACAGTTATTAATGAAGTCAATGTAGTTTGTGTTCGTTCTTACATAGTGCTCCTTTAAACTGTACAGTGTCTGACTGTGTTGGACTCATTGTTCTGTGTCAGAACAATGTCTGGGCTCGGTTCAGTTTGTGTTTGGATTCTGCAGCAGCAGAGAAGTCTCATTACAAACAGAAAGAATCACAACGTCCCTTCACATCAGCAGCCGGCTCAGATATTATGCTATAGATTTTCTGCAGTTCGAATCAATATGTGCAAATGGAGCTTGTTTTAGTGGTGTTAGTGTCATTATAACAGGTTATCTGGAGGCTTTTGAGATTATATGAGATTATTGTTCCATTCCATTTTCTTTCCGCTTATCCGTGAGGGTCGCGGGGGGCCCAACTGGTTTACTCAATGGGTGAAGGCCAGTGTACACCCTGGATGAGTCGCCAGCTCATCACAGGACCCTTACTGATGGATCAGGAGTAATTTTGGGGTGCAGTATCTTGCTCAAGGATACTTCGACATGTAGCTCAGTCCCTCCCCAGGGGAGCCGGTATTCGAACCAGCGATCTTCCGATTCTTCCGATCACTAGTCCACCAGCTCTACCCACTGAGCTACATAATCTCACATTGAGTCTATAAACGAGGTGAGAGCTGCTTAGTCAATATTCTTTCAGTGATTCAGCTGAATGGTGAATGTGAAGCTCTGAAGCTGCTGAAGAAGTTTCTGTATGAGTTTCTTTGAGATTGACTGTGTTGATGACTTGTTTCTGTCCCATAAATCTCCCATGTGATTAGCTGTCTGTCTGTATGTTGTGCTGTTTTGTGTGAACACTTTAAACTGTCAGTAAAATAATACAACGTTTGTATTTAATGAGGTGAGAACACAGCAGGTGGTTTTATTTACCTGCAGCTCATTTCTATAGAGAGCTGGTTATGAAAGCTGAAGACAGGTGTTGATTCACTGCCTGTCAGTAATGAAGCCGCACTTCCACCACAGTGTGTACTTCCACCACAGTGTGTACTTCCACCACATTGTGTACTTCCACCACAGTCTGTACTTCCACCACAGTGTGTACCAAAGTGTGTACTTCCACCACAGTGTGTACCACAGTGTGTACTTCCACCACAGTGTGTACCACATTGTGTACTTCCACCACAGTGTGTACCACATTGTGTACTTCCACCACAGTGTGTACCACATTGTGTACTTCCACCACAGTGTGTACCACAGTGTGTACCACATTGTGTACTTCCACCACAGTGTGTACCACAGTCTGTACTTCCACCACAGTGTGTACCACAGTGTGTACCACATTGTGTACTTCCACCACAGTGTGTACCACAGTCTGTACTTCCACCACAGTGTGTACCACAGTGTGTACCACAGTGTGTACTTCCACCACAGTGTGTACCACAGTGTGTACCACAGTGTGTACTTCCACCACAGTGTGTACCACAGTGTGTACCACATTGTGTACTTCCACCACAGTGTGTACCACAGTGTGTACCACAGTGTGTACTTCCACCACAGTGTGTACCACAGTGTGTACTTCCACCACAGTGTGTACTTCCACCACAGTGTGTACCACAGTGTGTACTTCCACCACAGTGTGTACCACAGTGTGTACCACAGTGTGTACTTCCACCACAGTGTGTACCAAAGTGTGTACCACAGTGTGTACCACAGTGTGTACCACAGTGTGTACTTCCACCACAGTGTGTACCACAGGTGTACTTCCACCACAGTGTGTACCACAGTGTGTACCACAGTGTGTACTTCCACCACAGTGTGTACCAAAGTGTGTACCACAGTGTGTACCACAGTGTGTACCACAGTGTGTACTTCCACCACAGTGTGTACCACAGTGTGTACCACAGTGTGTACCACAGTGTGTACCACAGTGTGTACTTCCACCACAGTGTGTACCACAGTGTGTACTTCCACCACAGTGTGTACCAAAGTGTGTACCACAGTGTGTACCACAGTGTGTACCACAGTGTGTACTTCCACCACAGTGTGTACCACAGTGTGTACCACAGTGTGTACCACAGTGTGTACCACAGTGTGTACCACAGTGTGTACCACAGTGTGTACCACAGTGTGTACCACAGTGTGTACATTTACTCTGTTTGTAATATTATCTGTGTGTCTCTGACTGAAGCTTCAGTTCTTCATCAGATTTGTATCTGAACTGATTGTGTGTTGGTTGCTACCTACACACACACACACACACACACACACACACACACACTCACACAAAGTGCCACATGAACATTAGTTTGTTTGATCAGACAGGACTGTTGAACTGTAGATCCACAGCATGTCTGTGTGTAATATACTGTCTGATATAAGATTGGTCAGGATGATTTCTTATTGATCCTTGTTAATAAGTACGGAGGTTGTGTTTCGCCCGTGTTTGTCTGTTGACTGGTTGGTAATTTGGTTAGTTAGTTGGTTTATTGTTTTGTTGGTTGATGATCAGCAGGATTACACAGAAACTAGTGTACAGATTTGCTCTAAACTTGGATGAATAAACATCATTAACTAACTATTCTGGTGCTGATCCAGATGAAGAGCCCGGTCCAGGAGCTTTTTCCCACTTTCTTTAACAGTGTGAGCCGTTTGTTTTACACAGCTTGTTAGTTTCTCAGGTCAGAATGCAAACAGACATGTGATGAAACTATCAGCTGGTCTGTCAGCCACTACTCAGTCTGCTCCTCATTTCCAGCGCAGTTCTCCTGAAGTGATGCACTGAATTAATGTTGAATTTTCCACTTCTCTTCTGTTAATGTGAAGGTTCTGTTTATAAAGAGCAGTTGATTAATCTCAGTCCTGTCTGATTATTCTCTCTTCATCTTCATCATCATCAGAGGTGCTGCAGCAGGAGTCATCTCTGGGTCAGGAGAGGACCGACTTCATCAGACTGAAACAGCAGCTGGAGGCAGAGTTCAACCAGAAAAGAGCCAAGTTCAAAGAGCTTTACCTGAGCAAGGAAGGTACCGATCATATCATCTCTAGTCAGACTGTGGCTTCATCCACTGGATCAATAATTAATGGGAGAGCTCTGATTGATCATGAGGTCTCTGTGAGGAGGAAGTCTGCATTGTCTTTCTGTATCAGTCCATCACCACACTGACTGCTGTTTCTGCTTCCATATCTTCCTCTTTCTGCTCCTCCTCCTCCCCCCCTTTCTCGTCCTCCTTAGTGGAGCTGAAGAGACAGACCGTGGCCCTGGAGGATGCTCAGTCTCAGCTGACCTCAGTCCAGGACCAGCTGAACCAGGCCCGATCTGAGATCGAGACCATCAAAGCGGTGGCCACGGTGTCAGAGAACACCAAACAGGAAGCCATCGACCAGGTCCGCAGCCAGTGGCAGGAGGAGGTGGCGTCTCTGCAGGCCATCATGAAAGGTGACAATTATGCAATCAGATCCAAGAACAACACGTTCACATTCAGAATCAGTCGACTGTTAAATATACTTCCTGGTTGAAGTTACTTTGAGTGTTCTGATTGGCTCTGATGGAGATGAATTGAGGCTCATTTAATTGTGAATCACTTTTTTTTTAAAGTGTGAAAAATAACTGCTTGCATCCGTAGCTGCTAATTTGAATGATTAATAGATAATTATTATTACATAAAGTCTCTGGAAATAAAACCATAATGTTTATAATGTGTTACTGTATGATCTGTTTTTCCTCTGTGATCCCACAGAGACGGTGTGTGAGTATGAGGTCCAGTTCCACCAGCGCCTGGAGCAGGAGCGAGCCCAGTGGAACCAGTACAGAGAGGCCATGGAGAGGGAGGTGGGAGAGCTGAGGCGACGTCTCACCGAGGGGCAGGAGGAGGAGAACCTGGAGGACGAGATGAAGAAAGTACGATTGATATCTGGATCTTATGAGACGTACTTTATCTGTACCTATGATTCTATAGGAAGCTGAAAACAGCTGTTAATGTAAAGTTGGTGTAAGTGTTTCAAGTAGATAGCATCTAGCATATCAGACAGAGCTGGAAACAGAAACAGGATCATAGGTGTGAAAATGTATTTTAATGTGTTCAAAGAGTCTGAACATGTTGCATCTGGTGACCTCTAGTGGTCGAACTGGTCACTGCTGCTCTGACGACCAGGAGTCCTCACAGAGAGGAACATCATGGTCATCAGGAGGATTTCCTCCATCAGTCTTAGGAATTTGTCTTTGTGTGAAGACTGAGTAATGGTTTTACTTCCAGACCAGTTTTAAATCTCTGTTGTTTCTGTGCAAGTGTCATGTAAAGATCACCTTTCGTGTGTTTACCTGTTTAATGATGTTGTATTAACGTTTGAAGGCTCAGGAGGATGCAGAGAAGCTGCGGTCAGTGGTGATGCCCATGGAGCAGGAAATCACAGCTCTAAAGATGAAGCTGAGCACGGCCGAGGACAGAGTCAAGGAGCTGGAGGCCTCAAAGGTCAGTCAGCATCAGATCAGTGACTCAGTAATCAATAAATTCAGCTGGAAACTGAGGAGTTAATTATGCCAATAACAGGACATTATATTGATCAGGTATAGCAGCTGATGCTTCTGAGTAAGTAGCCCCATTCACACAGGAGAAGACGCATAACAGCCGCTGCTGCGGTTCGCTCATTCTCCACCGATGGTGTTTCACACAGAGCAAAGCAGCTCCACCTGATAGACGAACCGCCACGAGTTCACACAGAAAGCCGGCGCTGTGGCTCCTAAAGAGGCGTGATGGTACACATAAGGGGTGTCAACGTCTACACGTGTAAACGGGTACACGGATAACAAATCATAACCGTTTAGAAAAATCAATAACCGTTTACACGTCTTTTTTTTTCCTCCTCCTCCTCCTCGTTCATTTCTCAACTAGCATGTTGGATATTTAGCTTGATAATTGGCTAGAGGATTAAAATGGTCACTTAGAGCAGAGTCCTGCACGGGTCACCGCATCCGACCCGTTTTCCGACAGTAGCACAGATTACATTCCGTACCAGAGCCGACCCGCTATAAATTGATACCGACGGCCGAGGGAAAATTGGACGGATGCAATTTTTAAAAGTGAAAGTAAGATAATGTTGCCTGAAAGCTTCAGATAATAACATTAACTAACTATACAATTAAAAGTTCCCACTAGCGCAGTTATCCGCATATATAATAGATGAATGGGGCACAATGTTACGTTGATATAAAAAAAAATTTAAAAAACCCCGCAGCCACAGCCAGTGTCGCGTCACGTCACTTCAAGTTGACTGGGGGACACGATGGCGGCGGTCAACAAGCAGAGCACTGTGTGTTTTTTGAACAAACTGCCAGCGGAAATCAAGTTGAGTGTAGGCTATGTCAGGGAAAGTTGGCTTACAACAACAGCACGGGATCCACGCTAAACCACCTGCGATGGAAACACCCGAGCAAGTTGGAGGGAGAGACTGCTGCTGGTATCGGTGCTACCGCAACTGCGATAGAAAGAGATCATAAATCTCCGACGTGTAACCGGGTACACGTCGGTTAGAAGCCCCGTTTACACGTGTAGAAAAAATTGTAAACGTTGACACCCCTAGTACACATCATGGTGATGACGTTCAAGGTGTTTCCCCGTGTCCCCCCTGTCAATCTGGCTCCCTCACTCTCGGGACGGAGGCTGTTTTAAGGGGGAAAGTTCCCTGAAGTCTCGGTCCGGAGAGCTGACGGTCGCAGTGAATTCTTTTCATCACAAACACTCGGTGAGTTAAAGTTTTTTGCCGGTGACAGACGCTGTTTTTCGGGCAGAAATGTGAAGAAGAGTTGGTAGGATGGGCGGGAGGACAGACAGGAGGACAGACGCTTCTCCACGTACAGCTGTGGTATTTGTTTTCCTCATGTAAGTTGCCAAAGACAGTTACAGTTACTACGTTACTTTAGTTCTCCTGTAACGTTGCTTTGTGGGACATTTCTCTGTATTTAGTTGAGTGAAGGACCTGTGCAGTTATCAGACTGTCAGACCGACACGCCCTCGCTCCGCACCTCCGGATTATCCGCTCACACCGTGGCGGTTCACCAATAATGCGGCCCTGATACTACCTACAGAGGCGGATCAGCGCCGGAGTGAAATTTCACCCTTCGCTGCATCTGAAACTTTCGCACAGAAGAGGGTGCGGAGAATTGGCGCAGGATCCCCGCATGCAAACGGCAGTGTGAATGGGGCTAGTGTTGTCATGTTTGTGTTCAGTCTGAGCTGACTCAGTTTTTCAGAGGAAACGTTGAGGTAGAGATGTTTTAAAGTAGCTGTAGAGCTGCTAACAGCGTCAGAGAGCAGCTCCACAGACAGAACAAGCTTAGTGGTCGGAGAGAAAGGAGGTGATAATATGTCCATTTTCTGGTTCCAACTTGTTCTGCTGCTCCCCAGTGGTCAAAACGTCAGATAATGCCCATCATGTTGAGTCCTGACAGGAGTTTCTACCTGGATGTGAACTAGCTGACAGCGGTCTGTGTGTCTCCAGGTGAAGGAACTGAATCACGTCCTGGAGGCAGAGAAGTCGTGTCGTACAGACCTGGAGATGTATGTGGCTGTTTTAAACACTCAGAAGTCTGTGCTGCAGGAGGACGCTGAGAAACTACGCAAAGAGCTCCACGAAGGTACCTGTCAGAGAAGAAGTGGAGACCTGCATGATTTCTCTTTGCTGCTGTGGGTGTGAGCTCATTGTTGAGTTGATGATCTGTCAGGACAGAAATCAGAGTTAGACCCTGTGTGTGTGTGTGTGTGTGTGTGTGTGTGTGTGTGTGTGTGTGTGTGTGTGTGTGGTCAGTGTGTCACAAGCTGGAGTTGGAGCGTCAGCAGCACAACCAGCTGAAACACACGTGGCAGCGAGCAAACGATCAGTTCCTGGAGTCTCAACGGCTCCTCATGAGGGACATGCAGAGGATCGAGAGTGTGCTGTCATCTGAACAGCTGCGTCAGGTGGAGGAGATGAAGAAGAAGGACCAGGTACACAAACCCATGCACACACACACACACACACACACACACACACACACACACTGCACAGTTGGCACAGGTCACATCGAGCTGCTTTGTGGTTTTATATAACTATTATACCTAACAAATAGTTTTGTCTCTGACAGGAGGAGGATGAGAAGGAGCGTCTGAGTCAGGTGAAGGAGCTGCAGGAGGAGGATGTTGGAGACAACACGGAGCCTCTGGATGATCTTTTCCTTGGGCTGAGTGTCGATGAGGTAACGATCATCAGGTCATGTGATCTGTTCTCAGAGACGCAGCAGCAGCTGAGATCATCTTCCATCATATTAGATTCAGTCACGTGACCTCGGACAGGAAACAGGACCTCTTCAGTGTGATGCTGCTGATAAACAGCCGTCTGTTGTTTAGTCTTCACATTAAACTGTTTTTTACGTCTGAATAAATCCCACATTTTCATTTTATTCGTCTCTTTTCGACATTAATGACAGAATTACTTGACTTGACATAACACAAAGGCTGATGTACTGATCATATGTATTCTCTCTCTCTGCATCAGGCCCATGCTAACCACAGTGCCCACGGTTCCATGCACTCTTTAGACACTGAGGTGGTGGCCGGGGGCCCCTCGGACCCCTACAAGGAGAACCTCCGCAGGGTCCAGTCCACAGACAGCCTCGGCTCCTCGCTGTCCGTCCAGCAGGGACTCGGACACAACCACAAAGCAAAGTCGGCAAGTCACCTGGACGAGTCGGACTTCGGGCCTCTGGTCGGGGCCGACTGCGGCGCCACAGATGCCAGCTTTGGAGAGACGTCGTCCATCAGCTCTATCAAGCTGACAGCAAGTCACTTCTTGCTGACTAAAGACCAGGAGAAGGCCATCAAGGCCATGACGCCAGAGCAGGAGGAGACTGCCTCACTGCTGTCCAGCATCTCACATGCCGCCGCAGACACCGCCTTCCTGCCGCCGGCTGGATACAGGCTTGTCAGCGACAGCGAGTGGAACCTGCTGCAGCAGGAGGTGAAGAACTGAGGAGCACTAACAGAAGAGGTTTATTGACAGCACCGAGGCTTTACACAGAATATTTAGATACAGCTCAGAGGCCTGAGAGGTTCTAGACACAGTGCTGAGGTTAAATATTTAGTTTAGATAAGGAGGAGCAGTGTGAATTGATTAAACCAGCTTCACCTTAACAAACCGTAGAACAGTGCACTACTCAGTGTTTGATGTTGTTCGTGTCGTCATCATCAGGTGAAGAACGCCGGCAGGAAGTTGGGTCGACGTTGTGACATGTGCTCAAACTACGAGAAACAGCTGCAGGCCATCCAGGGACAAGAGGCTGAGACCAGAGACCAGGTCTGACTCTGTCACTCATCACCTGGTTACTGTGACTCTGTAGTAACATTACTGTAATCACATTATGTGATGATGGTGTTGCAGGTGAAGAAGCTGCAGGTGATGCTGCGTCAGGCCAACGATCAGCTGGAGAGGACGATGACGGAGAAACAGAGTCTGGAAGATTCAGTCAAAGCAGGAAACGAAGAGACTGCTGCCAAGGTTTGCCTCAGTGGACCTGTTAACAACTTATGACTGCAGTTCCCACAATGCTTTGGGGCATGAAACAGGAAGTGTAATGTTATTACTGTGGCTAAAGGAAATTCAGCTGAGAGCTACAACTTTGATCCTGTTTTTAACCTCCGTCCGTCTACAGTTAGACTCCATTCACAGTGAGCTGAATAAGCTGCAGTGAACCCATGGATGTAATGGATTACTTTGATACTGAAGAAATTGATTATCTAACAAAGTTTCAGTCTACCTGACTCTGAACTCTCTCAACACTCTCACACAGGCTGCACCTTCTCTCCCTCCATCAGTAATGTCACATCAGCATTTATAACTCCAGTCTCAACGCCTGAATCCTCCTCTGTGTGTGTTGTAGTGTTACAGGATTGTAATCACAGTATGTGGCTCTAATGTAAATAATGTGTGTGTTGTAGGTGTCTGGTCTCCTGCAGAGGGTCCAGGAGTCAGAGAGTCTCCTTGGTGCTCTACAGCAGGCCTTCAGTGAAGCTAAGAGGAGCACACAGGAGCAGATGGTGAGTTAGCTCTGTTAACTCTGTCTGTGACTCTGTTAGCTCTGTAAGACAGTCCAGTTGAAAATGGATCAGACACATGATGAGACACTTAGAATACAATAATGTGCTGTTTCTGTGTGTTGAAAGGTGGTGCTGGTAAAGTCGAGGGAGCAGGTGGCCGATGAGCTGAGTCGACTTCAGAGAGACAATGAGAGTCTGCAGGGAAAACACAGACTGCATGTAGAACTACAGCAACAAGAAGACTTCCACATGCCCAGCACTGTTCAGGTAAAACACTTCCACATACCCATCACTGTTCAGGTAAAACACTTCCACATGTCCATCACTGTTCAGGTAAAACACTTCCACATGCCCATCACTGTTCAGGTAAAACACTTCCACATGCCCAGCACTGTTCAGGTAAAACACTTCCACATGTCCATCACTGTTCAGGTAAAACACTTCCACATGTCCATCACTGTTCAGGTAAAACACTTCCACATGTCCATCACTGTTCAGGTAAAACACTTCCACATGTCCAGCACTGTTCAGGTAAAACACTTCCACATGCCATCACTGTTCAGGTAAAAACACTTCCCATGTCCATCACTGTTCAGGTAAAACACTTCCACATGTCCATCACTGTTCAGGTAAAACACTTCCACATGTCCATCACTGTTCAGGTAAAACACTTCCACATGTCCATCACTGTTCAGGTAAAACACTTCCACATGTCCATCACTGTTCAGGTAAAACACTTCCACATGTCCATCACTGTTCAGGTAAACACTTCCACATGTCCATCACTGTTCAGGTAAAACACTTCCACATGTCCATCACTGTTCAGGTAAAACACTTCCACATGTCCATCACTGTTCAGGTAAAACACTTCCACATGTCCATCACTGTTCAGGTAAAACACTTCCACATGTCCATCACTGTTCAGGTAAAACACTTCCACATGTCCATCACTGTTCAGGTAAAACACTTCCACATGTCCATCACTGTTCAGGTAAAACACTTCCACATGTCCATCACTGTTCAGGTAAAACACTTCCACATGTCCATCACTGTTCAGGTAAAACACTTCCACATGTCCATCACTGTTCAGTAACACTTCCACATGCCCATCACTGTTCAGGTAAAACACTTCCACATGTCCATCACTGTTCAGGTAAAACACTTCCACATGTCATCACTGTTCAGAGGTAAAACAACTTCCACATTCCCATCAATCACTGTTCAAGGTAAAACACTTCCACATGTCACTTCAGGTACCCCACTGTTCAGAGTAAAAACACTTCCACATGCCCATCACTGTTCAGGTAAAAACACTTCCACATGTCCATCACTGTTCAGGTAAAAGCACTTCCACATGTCCAGCACTGGTTCAGGTAAAAACACTTCCACATAGTCCATCACTGTTCAGGTAAAACACTTCATCATGGTCCATCACTGTTCAGGTAAAACACTTCACAGTCCATCACTGTCAGGTACCCACATGTCATCCTGTTCAGGTAAAAACACTTCCACATGTCCATCACTGTTCAGGTAAAACACTTCCACATGTCCATCACTGTTCAGGTAAAACACTTCACATGTCCATCACTGTTCAGGTAAAACACTTCCACATGTCCATCACTGTTCAGGTAAAACACTTCACATGTCCATCACTGTTCAGGTAAAACACTTCCACATGTCCATCACTGTTCAGGTAAAACACTTCCACATGTCCATCACTGTTCAGGTAAAACACTTCCACATGTCCATCACTGTTCAGGTAAAACACTCCACATGTCCATCACTGTTCAGGTAAAACACTTCCACATGTCCATCACTGTTCAGGTAAAACACTTCCACATGTCCATCACTGTTCAGGTAAAACACTTCCACATGTCCATCACTGTTCAGGTAAAACACTTCCACATGTCCATCACTGTTCAGGTAAAACACTTCCACATGTCCATCACTGTAGTAACTTCAGGTAAAACACTTCCACATGTCCATCACTGTTCAGGTAAAAGACTTCCACATGTCCATCACTGTTCAGGTAAAACACTTCCACATGTCCATCACTGTTCAGGTAAAACACTTCCACATGTCCATCACTGTTCAGGTAAAAGACTTCCACATGTCCATCACTGTTCAGGTAAAACACTTCCACATGTCCATCACTGTTCAGGTAAAACACTTCCACATGCCCATCACTGTTCAGGTAAAACACTTCCACATGCCCATCACTGTTCAGGTAAAACACTTCCACATGTCATCACTGTTCAGGTAAAACACTTCCACATGTCCATCACTGTTCAGGTAAAACACTTCCACATGTCCATCACTGTTCAGGTAAAACACTTCCACATGTCCATCACTGTTCAGGTAAAACACTTCCACATGCCCATCACTGTTCAGGTAAAACACTTCCACATGCATCACTGTTCAGGTAAACACTTCCACATGTCCATCACTGTTCAGGTAAAACACTTCCACATGTCCATCACTGTTCAGGTAAAACACTTCCACATGTCCATCACTGTTCAGGTAAAACACTTCCACATGTCCATCACTGTTCAGGTAAAACACTTCCACATGCCCATCACTGTTCAGGTAAAACACTTCCACATGTCCATCACTGTTCAGGTAAAACACTTCCACATGTCCATCACTGTTCAGGTAAAACACTTCCACATGTCCATCACTGTTCAGGTAAAACACTTCCACATGTCCATCACTGTTCAGGTAAAACACTTCCACATGTCCATCACTGTTCAGGTAAAACACTTCCACATGTCCATCACTGTTCAGGTAAAACACTTCCACATGTCCATCACTGTTCAGGTAAAACACTTCCACATGTCCATCACTGTTCAGGTAAAACACTTCCACATGTCCATCACTGTTCAGGTAAAACACTTCCACATGTCCATCACTGTTCAGGTAAAACACTTCCACATGTCCATCACTGTTCAGGTAAAACACTTCCACATGTCCATCACTGTTCAGGTAAAAGACTTCCACATGTCCATCACTGTTCAGGTAAAACACTTCCACATGTCCATCACTGTTCAGGTAAAACACTTCCACATGTCCATCACTGTTCAGGTAAAACACTTCCACATGTCCATCACTGTTCAGGTACGACAGGACAAAAATTCAGAAACTCACCTTTTAAATCTAATGTCAAGACACACACACACACACACACACACACACACACACACACACACACACACACACTCACACACACACACACACTCACACTCTCCTGCTGTATCCTCCTCTGTACTGCTCGTGTCTGCAGATACAGTGGGTGGTGTTTAGTGGAGGTGGAGATAAGCTGATGATCCAGAGACTTTTACAGTCCGTTGGTGGTGAAACCAGCTGCTCACACCAAACATGAGCTTCACATGAGGGAGTAAACACAGTTCCTATCATTGATCATCAAACATGTTACCTGGTGTCCTGCTATAGCTATAGCCGGCGCTGCTGCAGGAGAGCCGCAGACTGTGATGACTCTGAGCAGCAGGAGAATTACAATATAATATATTTCTCGCCTTTCCCCTGATGATCTGAATAAGTCGCTAAATTAAGTTAAACTAACTAGAAAGTCGCCAAGTTGTGTGTGCGTCTCAGTCTCCGTCTCCCTCACTCCCGCCCTCGTATGTTTGTCATTGGTTGGCTTCAGCTGGCGATCCACAGCAAGCATGAAATAAGGTTTGTGGTTGGCTGGCCTTAGCGGTGCATTCAAGGGCAATCGTAAAAAGGATGTTTGTTGTGACTGCCAGAGCTGTACGTGCAGGGCGAGCGGGGTAATCTATATCGTTTATATCGTTGCTTTTTCGATATGAATATCTTGAATGTTCATATCTAGATATAGATACGATAACGATATATCGTTCAGCCCTAATATATTGCACTGTGTTTGAAGTGAACGACTGCTTGCAGACATGTTTTCACAGACAGTGGAAACAGCTGATCAGTCGTGTGGGTTGAATGTTCTGTATGTTTTTCTGCAAATCTGTTTCCGTCAAACATTTTTATAATTGACTCAAAAAGACAAAAAACAACTAGTTTCCATAAAAATGTGAATACAACATTCTTCAAAATGCTTTATGGAAACATGGTTAATGACTCCTCCTGTTGCAGTTTTCAAACTGTGCTACATGATGATGATGATGATGATGATGATGATGATGATGACTCGTCCTCCTCAGGACCTCCAGGATCTGGTCCTCCAGCTGCGCGAGGACCTGGTGGCGTTGAGGACATCAGCTGACCACATGGAGGAGAAACTGAAGGCGGAGATCCTGTTCCTGAAGGAGCAGATCCAGGCAGAGCAGTGCCTGAAGGAGAACCTAGAGGACACGCTGCAACTGGAGATCGAGGGCTGCAAGGAGGAGATAGGTGAGCTTATTGACCGCTGACCAATCAGATTACAGATAGTGAGGTCACTGATTACTGACGAAGCAGATCACTGACCTTCAGTTCAGTCAAACTTCTTGTCTTGTTTCTGTCTCTTCTCTGTTCATCCTTCAGACATCTTGGAAGGTACGAAGTGTGTGTGTGTGTGTGTGTGTGTGTGTGTGTGTGAGTGAGATATAAAGTTGACCTTTGTGAATGTGTGACTAATACAACCTGTTTAAATCCTTGTGTATTTTTCTGTCACACAGCTTATTAAAACACTGACAGCCTAAACGTTATTAATGTTGTTTACTGAGACTAATACAGTCACATGTCTGCAGTTTTGGCTCACTGATCGATCACTTATTGTGGTAATCAAATAAACGAACAATCAGGTGTTTGAATGTGAGTCACTGTACTGACGCTGTCACACAGTCACTCAGTAGACCTTCTTCATAGTTGATGTTGATTAGTTTGATTAAATTGTTAAGAGTGATTGATCAACACTGCAGACCCTGATGTGATATAAACACTTGGTCCATCAGACTGCAGCAGCTGTGATCAATAAGCAGGTGTCAGGTTTCATTGTGTGTGTCAGCAGCTCCTTTAGATATCACAGATCCCTGAACGATCTGATTATTATCCGTCATGACATAACCATGTGTCCTTCTTCCAGCTTCATTCTCCAGTCTGAAGACTGAGCTGGAGAGGATAAAGACAGAGAACCAACAGGTACACACTCCACAATTTGCTACTCTGTCACACCTGAAAACCAGAGTCACCTCAGAGCTTCACCTAATGAACATGTCAGTGAAAATCTTCATGTGGTCATTGAAGGTTCGTCACATGTTTACATCTGCACCACCCAAAACCTCCATCACCTCTGATCCCGCACACCTCTCATTGTTAGCTGTGAACTGGGTGGAAGGTGGTCTCTGTTATCACTGACATGTATATCTATCTGTTAATGTATTGATATATATATGACATGTGTACATGTTGTTACTGTAGTTACAGAGCAGCCTAACAGAGAAGATGGAGACTCTGGAAAAGCTCCAGGAGCTGAGGACGAGTCTGGAGCAGCAGCTAAGAGAGATCACTGCTGCCAAGGTAAGCTAATACACCTGTACACCTGTCACACTCACCTGTACACCTGTCACACTCACCTGTACACCTGTCACACTCACCTGTACACCTGTCACACTCACCTGTACACCTGTCACACTCACCTGTACACCTGTCACACGTACTGACAGTGAGGTCAGAGCGGACCCTTTGACAGCATCTGAACTGAATGTCATTTAAAATGACTGATGTGAACATATACAGCAGGTAAATATTCAGACTGTAGCATGCACTGTAGATCATTTTAGATGTTTCAGTGTTCTGCTTAGATATTTATTTCATGTTGTTTATCGCCCCCATTTAGCCTCTCTAATTAAAATGTGTGTGTGCGTGTGCGCAGAGTGTGTTAGAGTCTCAGGTGTTTGATGAGAGAGATAAAGCTCAGCGGCTGCAGACGGAGCTGGACGTCAGTGAGCAGGTTCAGAAGGACTTCGTCAAACTGTCTCAGACCCTCCAGGTGAGAAACTTCCTCGATGTATGGATGATGAAGTATCAATATAAAGGTCAATGCATGGATGATATACGGAGGTGAGACTCATCTACTCACTAGTCCGTCTTTACAGGCCCACTTTAGTTACACACTGTTCTAACTCTGACTTTACAACTTGTACATTGATCAGTTTATAGAAAACCTGGATAGTAACTGTGCAGTAAGCCTCTTAGTGGTGGAGACGTTTCAGTCATGTGACCGTGATGTCGTCTGTTTGTAGCCCAACATTAGCTTCTTACTGCTACACAGTTAATTTAACTTAATCTGTGAAGATTATAAGGATGAACAGAACCTGTCAGTACCATAGGGTGAAACTGTAACATAGTGTTTACGGGTCTGCAGGTGCAGCTGGAGCGGATTCGACAGGCGGACTCGTTGGATCGAATCAAAGTGATCCTGAACGACACCAACCTGACTGACATCAACCAGCTTCCAGAGACATGATAGAGACTCTTCACCCCTGTGTGTGTGTGTGTGTGTGTGTGTGTGTGTGTGTGTGTGTGTGTGTGTGTGTGTGTGTGTGTGTGTGTGTGTGTGTGTGTGTGTGATCACTGAACCAATAACATTATTGATCTGATATCGGGTCTGATCGATGGAGTGTGGAGCTGACCGGAGGAGCCTCCTGTGTACATACAGATGGACAGAAGAAGACGACGAACACTAAACTGTAAATAAGTGACTGACTGTGGACGGAGGAGTGTGTCTGTTTCTACTGTACATATGACTGTGTGTGTGTCTGTATGTGTGTCTCTCATCGTCTCCTCCTGAACGTTCGTCTCTGCAGGTGAAATGATTGGATCGATGTCTCTTCTCCTCTCAGACGCTGAGAATCTCTGCATCACGTCTTCTGTCCATCTCATTGTTTCCTCTTCCTGTCTCTTGTATTTCCTTCTGTCTGATTCTTTTCCTTCTTTCCGTCTGTTTCTGTGATGTTTCCACCCTGTGACAGACACATTGAAGGAGATTCATGGAAAAAATGTGCACATAACTTAACTGGGATGAAAAAAGGAACATAACACAATTTGAGCAATATCCCCATCTCTGAAACATCAAACCTGTCTGCTGTCTGTCACGTCTGACAGAAACGTTTCTTTTCCTTTGAAATCTGCAGGAATACAGTGGAGCAACATTCAGTCAGGTCCACAGTTTGATTTTTCAACACTAACATGAGTTCACCTGGTTCATGTCAGGTGGACAAATGGTATGATGAGAACAATATTGTATTTGAATCTACTCGCTGCTCCTTTTACTGAGTGACTGTCTTCATGTAACTCTAAAGCACATAAGATAGATTAAATCATGTGTGATGGAAGAAGTCACCATCACAACTCTGTCTCAGCTGAATCAGTTCACGTCTTATTTAACCACATTCCTGGAGAAAGTCGGCCTCCCTGCTCTTCTCTCAGCTATTTTGATGTCACGTAATTAACTAACTTCATCAGTGTGTTTAAATCAAACCGTGACGTCAGAAAGCTTCAGAAACCTCTGTGATTGGTCAGCTGTGTGGAGGAGTTTGTGACACATATGAACCTGAAACATCAGGAATGGTTCTGCAGAGACAGTATTTCTATTTTTCATGTCTCTCCTTTTTGGATTTTTAGGACATTTTCAATTTGCGCATAAAGAAAATACTGATATAAGTAAAAACATAAAGTCTAATAGCTGAAGTGAGAGAGAGTGAAAGAAATGTTACAGAGTGTAAAGAAGTTTGGTGAGTTAATCCTGTGTGCAAAAAGAGACAGTGCTTCACCTGTGAGGAGGTGAGGAGGTGAGGTGGAGGTGAGGTGGAGGTGAGGTGGAGGGGCGGGGCAGGGCGGGGCAGGGCGGGGCAGGGCGGGGCAGTGTCTCTCTGTTGGTCTCAGTTCAGCAGATGACGCAGAGGTTTCAGACACTGATAGATGATCTAATGATGGTTCTGAACCTGTTCTGAACCAGAACCACTGATGTGTGATTAATGATCAATATATGAATCAGTCAGTTTGACTAATACCACCGTGAGGCTGGAGAGGCAGCTCACACAGGTGGAGTTCAGCTACATGTTTGAGACAAACACAAGCTGGTGGAACATTATCTGCTGCTCGCTGCATCTGTGGTGTTGCAGCACAGAGGAACATGATTTAAGATGTTCTAGACTGAACACAGTCCCAACAGGAGCAGAGAGGCCCGACAGACTTTACCACTCACTTTACTCTTCTCCTTTGAATAAATACATGTGTCAGTCACTCAAAGATGTGAATGAATCTGTTATGGTAAAACAGATGGAGGTATTAAAACATTATAAAACCCTTCATACGTCTCGACCGTCTGAGGTCGATCACTGTTTAGTTTCTGCATGTTTTCATGTCTGTATGTGTCTATATACTGTAGATATGTTGAGTTCTATTTATGATGGATCATGATGCAGTGTGATGATGATGATGATGATGATGAGGATGATGCACTGACAGTAGACTGGATGATTGTGGCTCAGGCTGACGGTCGTACTGTGTGTTTGGTTTCACTAATAATCTGGCATTAATCTGACGATCTTCACCGTCACTCTTTAGTTCTGCTCGTGATTAACAGCTGATTTTTATTGTTTCTGAGCAAACACTGTTGGATTGTTTGTTTTGAAGCCCAGAAATGATCGGAGTTAAGATGAGACGGCGTGTGAGAGCTCAAACTGTGGAGGCCATGCTGAGACTGAGAGGTGATTATTGATACAAGGACAGATTACAAGTTACAGATAAATCAAATATTAACTATAATGATCAGTGTTTTGTTGTTTTCATGTTTACTGACACATCTGCGTGATGATTCATGGAAACTTAATGTGTTCAACTGTAAAATTCATCCATGTAAATTATTTAAAGACTTCCTGTTTCCATTAAATCACAACGCAGAGCGACGGATGGATTTGACCTTTTTAAACTGTTTATTAATATTTCTGTTCAAACTCTGAGTCTGTGCACAGTTTGAGCTTTCAGTCTGTTTAATCATGATGAATCTATGTTATCATACATGTTTGATCTGTTCTGATTCCCTCGTTAGCTGACTGCTCGTTAGCAACATTACAAGGCGTCCAGTTTGTTGGAGTTTCTACTTTTTTTAAATGAATAATAATAAATCAGCTTCAGGAGTCTCAGTCTGTCCACCTTAAATAACTGTAGAAGCATGAGGTTCAGCAGAGATGTAAACGCTGTTTCACAACTACAAGAATAAAATCTCAAAGTCTTCACTGCTTTCATGTTATTTATCATTTCATAACAGTGTTCAGACTACAGTGCTAATGAACTGACAGCGCTCCAGAAAGAAACATGTCGACTGATTCCAGTGTGAACCTGCAGATGATCCACTGGCTGCTTCTAAAAAGGTTTCACTCATCAGTTAAATCTCGTTATCAAATCAGGTTTATTTATACAGCCCAAAATCACAATCACATGACCTCACAGGGCTTTACAGTCTGGACACTGAAGACATGCTGTGTCCTCAGACCCTCGATTCAAGTGAGGGAAAAAGTTGCATTGACAGAATATCTTCAGAATCAGAATCAGAATACTTTATTAATCCTGGGGGGAAATTGTTTTTGTTACAGATTCTCTGTGCAAAGTAGAAATAGAAATACAGCATGAATGGGAACAAGAGATAAAGATAAAGATATAAATACAATTAAGGTAGACAAAATAAAATAAAATAGTAAAGTAGACAATCTGGAAATATATACAATATACAGTGAAATGGTTGTAGTGTTAAATTACAGTTTAGTTTTTTTTTGTTTTATTTAGTTTTTTTGTAATATAAATAGCCATTTGAGTCCGATCAACAGAGGGAGGAGTTGTAAAGTCGTTGTAAAGAAGGAGGAGGAGGAGCCATGAGAGGAGGAGGGGAAAACAAAAAAAAAATTAGAGAAATGCAATGTTATTCTGAATGATCAGACATTCTAATATATCTAAATATAAAAATCTATATCTACAGTAACAGTACAACATCAAAGTGTCATAATATACATAGTCTGTGAGCATCTCTCTATAAAAGCAAGGAATCTCTGTCTGTCTGACTGTCTGTCTGTCTGTCTGTCTGTCTGTGTGTGTGTGTGTTCCTCAAATATCTCTGCGGATCAGGATCAGACTGACCTGAGGGTTTCAACATGGCTGCTGCGTGTTTCAAGGGTGTGCGACTTCACATTTGTTTGGACTGCAATGATACCGTCAACAAATTATTTCATAAATGCTTTACAAATTCGCGAGAATTGTCCACCAGAGCCACCACAGTCACGTGCGCACTAGAGCCAATCACTGCAGAGCCCACCGCGACCCCCCACCTTAAGAAACAAGCAGATTTATACCTGCAGAGGCGCGAGCTGGACCGGGATTTTACTGGCGGTTCGGTCCTGTTCTGTGCATCTAAACTGACTGTTGTGGATTATCCATCCATCCATCCATCCATCCATTTTCGTCCGCTTATCCGGGGCCGGGTCGCGGGGGCAGCTGCCTGAGCAGGGACACCCAGACTTCCCTCTCCCCGGACACTGCCTCCAGCTCTTCCAGGAGGATCCCAAGGCGTTCCCAGGCCAGCTGAGTGACATAGTCACACCAGCGTGTCCTGGGTCTTCCTCGGGGTCTCCTCCCGGCGGGACATGCCAGGAACACCTCCCGAGGGAGGCGTCCCGGGGGCATCCGAAAACAGATGCCCGAGCCACCTCAGCTGGCTCCTCTCGATGTGGAGGAGCAGCGGCTCTACTCCGAGCTCCTCCCGGGTGACAGAGCTTCTCACCCTATCTCTAAGGGAGCGCCCTGCCACCCTGCGGAGGAAACTCATTTCAGCCGCTTGTATCCGGGATCTTATTCTTTCGGTCATGACCCAAAGTTCATGGCCATAGGTGAGGGTAGGAACGTAGATTGACCGGTAAATCGAGAGCTTCGCCTTTCGACTCAGCTCTCTCTTCACCACGACAGACCGATACAACAACCACATTACTGCGGCCGCTGCACCGATCCGTCTGTCAATCTCACGCTCATCCTTCCCTCACTCGTGAACAAGACCCCAAGATACTTAAACTCCTCCACTTGAGGCAGGAACTCTCTCCCAACCTGGAGGGAGCAAGCCACCTTTTTCCGGTCGAGAACCATGGCCTCGGATTTGGAGGTGCTGATTCTCATCCCAGCCGCTTCACACTCGGCTGCAAACCGCCCCAGGACATGCTGGAGGTCCTGGCTCGAAGGAGCCAACAAGACCACATCATCCGCGAAAAGCAGAGATGAAATGAAGTGGCTCCCGAACCAGATCCCCTCCGGCCCGTGGCTGCGCCTAGAAATTCTGTCCATAAAAATAATGAACAGAACCGGTGACAAAGGGCAGCCCTGCCGGAGTCCAACATGCACTGGGAACAGGTCTGACTTACTGCCGGCAATGCGAACCAAGCTCCTGCTCCGGTCGTACAGGGACCGTACAGCCCTTAACAGAGGGCCTCCGACCCCGTACTCCCGGAGCACCTCCCACAGAATGCCACGAGGGACACGGTCGAATGCCTTCTCCAGGTCCACAAAACACATGTGGACTGGTTGGGCAAACTCCCATGAACCTTCGAGCACCCTGTGGAGGGTATAGAGCTGGTCCAGTGTTCCGCGGCCCGGACGAAAACCGCATTGTTCCTCCATAATCCGAGGTTCGACTATCGGCCGAATTCTCCTCTCCAGTACCCTGGAATAGACTTTCCCGGGGAGGCTGAGGCGTGTGATCCCCCGATAGTTGGAACACACCCTCTGGTCCCCCTTTTTGCTGCCGTACGCTTGGCCTGCCGGTACCCGTCAGCTGCCTCAGGAGTCCCCCGGGCCAACCAGGCTCAATAGGACTCCTTCTTCAGCTTGACAGCATCCCTTACTTCCGGGGTCCACCACCGGGTTCGGGGATTGCCACCATGACAGGCACCAGAGACCTTACAGCCACAGCTCCGGACAGCCACGCCAACAATGGAAATGGAGAACATGGTCCATTCGGACTCAATGTCCCCAGCCTCCCTCGGGATCTGGCAAAAGCTCTCCCGGAGGTGGGAGTTAAAGATCTCCCTGACAGAAGGTTCTGCCAGACGTTCCCAGCAGACCCTCACAATACGTTTGGGTCTGCCAGGTCTGTCCAGCTACCTCCCCTGCCAGAGGATCTGACTCACCACCAGGTGGTGATCAGTTGACAGCTCAGCCCCTCTCTTCACCCGAGTGTCCAAGACATACGGCGGGAGGTCAGATGACACGACCACAAAGTCGATCATTGACCTCCGGCCTAGGGTGTCCTGGTGCCACGTGCACATATGGACACCCTTATGCTTGAACATGGTGTTCGTTATGGACAAACCGTGACTAGCACAGAAGTCCAGTAACAAAACACCACTCGGGTTCAGATCGGGGAGGCCGTTCCTCCCAATCACACCCCTCCAGGTAGTGTCCACGTGGGCATTGAAGTCCCCCAGTAGAACGATGGAGTCCCCGGTTGGAGCACTCTCCAGTACCTCTCCCAGGGCCTCCAAGAAGGCCGGGTACTCTCACTGCTGTTCGGCCCATAGGCCGAGACAACAGTGAGAGTCCTATCCCTGACCCGAAGGCGCAGGGAAGCGACCCTCTCGTTCACCGGGGTAAACTCCAACACATGGCGGCTGAGCTGAGGAGCTATAAGCAAGCCCGCACCAGCTCGCCGCCTCTCAACGCGGGCAACTCCAGAGTAGAAGAGAGTCCAGCCTCTCTCAAGGAGTTGGGTTCCAGAGCCCAGACTGTGCGTGGAGGTGCGCCCGACTATTTCTAGCCGGTACCGCTCAACCTCCTGCACCAGCTCAGGCTCTTTCCCCCCCAGTGAGGTGACATACCATGTCCCCATGGCTAGAGTCACCGTCTGGGGATTGGTTCACATTTAGCGTACTTGGAGTGTATAGTTAGTGTGTTATGTAGTGTTTGGTGTAGTGTATTTAGTGTGTAGTGGAGTCGGTTTTTTGTTTAATGAGTCAAAGCAATGAGGAGAAGCTGAATGAGCATTTCCTGCATTTAAATGTAAATAGTTACATATAACTTTGTAAATTTTTAAAATGTATGCACATATTTAGCAAACAACAATTTATATTTGCATTATATGTAATAAAAAATGGTTTGTTAAACATATTTTTGGTTTAAAGTAAAAAAATCTAACTTTTTCTACTTGGATTTTATGGGGTTTTTGTGTGATTTTAGGTCCATTGTGTTAATACAGTTTGTCAAAATAAAAAAATAACTGTACAGTCACACATGTGAGGTTGTGCTGAAAATAATGACACCAAGTAAATAGTTTTTAAGGTGTAATATAATGGCAAAATAAAAAATAGTCAAAAACGTCCAATTATACCCTGGTATATCGGATTTCACGACAAACCTAAATATCCCTGACGTCCCAACTTCAAATACAGCCTCATTTGGCCATCCAGGAAAAAGCTCCTTAACCTCCCACTTTTTTTTATAGGAATACATTTTTCTTACGGGCACTGCACTAGTTTTAAATAAACCATCAGTGATGTTTAAAGTCCCCAACAGTCATGCTCGAGTAAAAGTAGAGAAACATTGTTAAAATATTACTTTGATAAAGGTGAAAGTCACCCACATGAAAAGTACTTGAGTACAAGTCTTAAAGTATCTGATATTACATTAAAATGGATAGATGGATACTTACTTAAGTATCAAAGTATCAGTAAATCACCTGATCCATCTATGTACGTAGATAGTGTATACTTATATATTGATGATAAAATAAATGAATTGAAGCATGTATTCTGTAAAGTTACTAGTTACTACAGTTATCAGATAAAAGAAGCGGAGTAGAATTATAAAGTAGCAGAAAATGGAAATACTTAAAATACAGGTACCTACAAATTATTTTAAAAATATATACATTTAATATAAGACATGTTAAGACTTTTATTCAAGTTTACCAAAGTCATATTTTAACCCGATATCATTACCTATACTCGAGTATTTTGGTTACTCTTCCAACACCTCAGGTTAATATGCAGTAAAAAGTGCAGTGGTCAGTTCCCCTGGCGGCCTGAGGGGGGCAGGCGGCGCGCTCTCAACTGTGTTTCCCGCCGCAGAGTTTTACACGAAGAAGCATCGAGTCGTCCTACAGAGGTGGAAAAAAGCGGAGGGACTCCTCCTGTTTACAACATAATGGAACGAAAAGGGTCGAAAAGCGACTGCAGGCGGCTTTTACTGACTGGATTAACGCTGTGTGTTGTATTAGGTGAGTACTGGAGAACCGCTCGGGTTAAAGTTTGATATTGAAATGTTTGATTTTGAGCTGATATTTAAGGTGGGACACCAGGTTAGCTAGCTAGCGTTGTTGTGTCTCATCTCAGGAACGGAGACACCTAAACACCCTCCTAACCTCCGCTCACAATCAGGCTAATTGATGTACCTTTGTTCTCCCTCACTGCGACTACACATCAGGTTTAACATTAACCGAACACAGTAATCTTTAGAATCTGAGCTGCACCCTCCTTATTCACACATCGATATAACGAACCAGATAATATGTGAAGAAACAGTTAAATTCACTAAAATGTGAATAAGATTTGGTTAGAGTGGTGGTTACCGCCCTGTGTACTGTCGGTCTGTGGAAGGTGAAGTGATGGAAATAACGCTGACTACAGAAGCTAACCGGTTAGTTCACGGTAATATTCAGCCGGAATAAGTGCGGCTGGTTGTGTTGGATTTATGCCGATTTGAAGCGTGTTTTCCATTAATACACTATATGTTAACACGGATGTGTAATAACTGAGGCACTGTGTGTGGAAAACATAGCGTCATTAAAGTTGCACATTTTTAAATCACGGTGTCGTGAAGAGAGTGTCTTCGGTAACTACGTGTCGTCCGGTGGATCGTCTTTAACGAGCTAAGAACACATATGTTTACACTGTTTACAGTGACGTCATCAGACATCAGTATTATAGAAAACTTAGTGTATTTTATTAACATATTGTAAATTAAAACTGTGCCAACACAGCAGCTCTGTCGTTAGCCTGACTCTGACTAGCTTAGCATCCAAACCTCAGAGAACATCTGATTTCCTGGTTGGCTAACCTCCTGCTGACCCACTCAGGAAAGCCGCCTCCACATATTCATGTACTCTTCATAACACAGCCGAGTGCACGAGTTTGACTCGATAATATCATGTCAGTAAACACATGAAGTCTTCTAATTATAATGATCTCATTCATTCTGTAATTATTATCCCAACAGAACCAAACTGTCAGAGCAGACACTGAAGCATTAGCTCCAGGCTGAAGAATCATCTGCTGATATGAGAAATAACTGGATTAATCCTGAAGGAGTTGCTTTGGCAGATATCGCTCAAAATGACAATAACATAACAATAAGACAGTAATAAGAGAATGTGTTAAAGGAGTAAATGCTCATATCAGTGCAAAATAGAATAACAATAGAAATAAGTAAATTGCAATAAAAAAAAAATGTGTTGTTGAAGCTGTCCTTACAGCAGAGTGGACAGGAGATGGTCAACAGAAGAAAAGAAGAAGAAGTGCGTTAATAAATGAGGACAATTTGACACAAAAAATCAACTACTTGCTAATTAATATCTTGTTTAACACTGGACAGCTTAATGAGCCACAGTCCATAAACACACATCTCTCCTACTGTGCTGTTTGAATTACTGGACGTTCAGAAGTGAACTGTGGTTTCTCTGTTTTTAAATCTCAGACTACAAACAGCTGACAGCAGGAAACAGACGACACACACTTCCTTCTGTTTCATGTTGTGAAATGATCTGCTGGTCTGCTGTCACAACTGCTTCTGTTGATGTAAATGTTCAGTCTGAATATCAGTCACAAAGTACAGAACACACAGAACTGAATCAGTATCTGTTCTGCTCTGTTACTGCAGGGGCAGATGTTCCATATGACAAATGTGTTTTTATAAGATGTTAATAGTTCTATAAATCCGTGTTGCTATGTGACATAAAGGGGAGTTGTTGTTACCATTTAAAGTATTGATTTACCATACAACTTGACAGACACAGATCAGTTATCATATTGAACTGTTTAAGGAACATTAAAGAGAACATATTGATCTTCTCCACATGCAGTGTTTTCCCTCCTGTTAGAAGGTGGAGCAGGCACAGCAGCAAGGGTGATGTGGGCACCACCTCAGCAGCATGTTGTTAAGCTTTTTTTGAGTTGTTTTTTATTCTCTGCTCTAGTTTTTCTGTTTTTTTTTTTTGCACAGGCATAATGACAGTCCAAAATGATGTGGAAGTGTATATTTACATGAACAAAGTCTCCACAGAGCAGAAAAAAACACTGTTGGTCTTTCAGCCTGAAGTCAAACTGAAGCTGTGTTATTAAACTGTCAGCTCATTCAGATCTGACCTCAGCTCTGTGTGTGTGTGTGTGTGTGTGTGTGTGTGTGTGTGTGTGTGCGCGTGCCCTGCAGAGAGTAAAGAATATAAAGGCCTGAAACAACAATGAGCCGATTCAGAAGGAATTAATAGAATCAGAGAAATAAACAAACATGTTAATTTGTGTGAAATAATTCAGCCAAACGAAAGCTTTGACACCTGTTGAGTCACACATCTGTTGGGTCACACACCTGTCCTCTCACTTATTATGGCTCTAAAAGAATGAATTATTTTCCTTCATATGTACACTGGACACCAGCAGACTGTGTTAGGGAGCTGTGGATTCATCTCTTTATTGATTTATTGATCAGTTGATTTTTTTAAGCGTTAAAAAGCCAAACATGTGTTTCATCACAATCCTCCTTCTGTATTGGTCCTTATGATCTTTATTAATTAACTCAGTCATCTCTCACACAGACAAGAACAATTAACATGACAGACAAACATATGAGATGATAATAATGAGAATTAATAATGAAGCTATTATGTACATACAGACAGGTGTGTATAGAAACAAAAACAACAATGACCAACAACAGCCGTTTAGCTCAGCTGGTAGAGCAGCGTCCCATGTACAGAGGCTCTGTCCTCACTGCAGCGGCCCGGGTTGGAGTCCCGGCCTGGGGCCCTTTGCCATGTGTCACTCCCCCTCTCTCTCATCCTGTTTCCTGTCACATCTTCAGCTGTACTTACAATAAAGCCTTATAAACGCCAAAAAATACACTTAAAAAAAGCAGTATGTATTTGAATTATGTATTGATTTAATAATAAAAAATCTCTCAAGTCTTTGTTGTGATACATTTACAAGAAATGTGAAAATGTCACATTTAACTGTGAGAAACTGTGATGTGATTGAGCTGATTGATCGGTGGTAGAGTTGTTGGTAGAAACTAAGAGGGAGCAGCTCAACCTTTGTAGCGCTGAAACATCTGATGAGGTGCTGTGTTGATGACCACACTCACTGTAGCTCTGCTGTTTCCCTCCTGATAGTTGTGACTGACATAACCCTGATTTCCAGGCCTGTAACGTCCCCGACTGCACCAACTCTGTTCTGTTCTCCACTCTGACACACAGGGTGCCGCTGTGTTCTGATCTATTTAAACCAGCAGCACTCAACTTATTTCCATGTTCTTTTTCATGCTCAGTGTTCAGACCTACATCAGCCATAGATATCCACGCCGACCCTGAGGTGATGATGCAGAACGGCACCACAGGAGTCCTCCGCTGCACCTTCAAGTCCAGTGAAGTGGTTAGCAGCTCCACCTCTGTCACCTGGAGCTTCCAGTCCAGTCAGCCCGATAACCAGTTCAGCAAAGCTCCATATGTGGTGAGTCCTCAGAGCTCGTGTGTATATAACGATAATCTGCTGTGATTTTACTGTCACTCTGCTTTGACTCTGCTGTGACTCTGCTCTGACTCTACAGTGACTTTACTGTGACTTTACTGTGACTCAGCTGTGACTTTACTGTGACTTTACTGTGACTCTGCTCTGACTCTACAGTGACTTTACTGTGATGTTACTGTGACTCAGCTGTGACTTTACTGTGACTTTACTGTGACTTTACTTTGACTCTGCTCTGACTCTACTGTGACTTTACTGTGATGTTACTGTGACTCAGCTGCAACTTTGCCGTGACTTTACTGTGATTTTCCTGTGACTCAACTGTGTCTCAGCTGTGACTTTACTGTGATTTTCCTGTGACTCTACTGTGTCTCAGCTGTGACTTTACTGTGATTTTCCTGTGACTCTACTGTGTCTCAGCTGTGACTTTACTGTGATTTTCCTGTGACTCTACTGTGTCTCAGCTGTGACTTTACTGTGATTTTACTGTGACTCTACTGCGACTCAGCTGTGACTCAGCTGTGAATTTACTGTGACTCTACTGCGACTCAGCTGTGACTCAGCTGTGAATTTACTGTGACTGTGGCATAAAGGCAGGAACACACCAGCCCAACCGTTGGACGTCTGAAGCGTTTGGAGAGACTCGGACGAGGTCGGGAACAAATATGTTTGGTGTGTTCGGCTCTGTCGGAAGCTTTCGGAGCCGCGCGGACGTTGTCGGATCCGACTGAGCATGCGAAGTCTGAGGAGGAGGGCCGTCGGACGTCTGAGCCATTGGATCCTCTGATTGGTTGTGTGCCAGCTGAATGGCGGTTCTGATTGGCGGTGTGCTAGCGAATCAGCGCGGTGTGTGGGAGGGACGGAATACTGTGTGCGCTTTGTTTTTCTATGCACTCCGTTCCGTCATTCCCCGTTTTCATGTTTTGCAGTACTGGCACCAGACTAGTTGTTATGTCCGTTCAGGACGAATTAATTCTTGTTCGTCTGGTAATGCCTCGCTGCATGTTTAGTATGCAGCTGTTTTTTATCGGAAATAGTTAAGTTTCGTTTTGATCGAAAGTAAAGAGAGTTGCGTGCATAAGGTTCTCGTTTACAACTCACAACACAAGCGCCACCCGCTTATTGCATCTCGCGCAAGCGCAGAACGTACACGCTACTGTGGCGTAGGCAGCACGTCGAAGCGGTGTGTTCAATGCAACTTTTCTGCCGAATGGGTCAGACAAGAGGCAACGGAGTGGTCGGATAAGGCAGTTGGACGTCTGGGCGGTGTGTGGGGGCCTTAAGCGACAAAACATCCCTACATAATTGAGATTCTATCAGTTATAAATATTTTTTTTAACAAACACATACGTTTTTTAATCATTTTATTATAACAGAGTTACATACATTTGACAGTGCCTGGGAAAACTAGCCTATTGTCTGTGTTATTTTCATCATTATTGCTTACCAAAAAAAAAAAAAAAAAGAGAGAGAAGCTCCTCAATCAGAACAAAAATATAAGCTAAACAACAAATTGTAAACTCACCATGGGGAGTGTGGTACAACAAGGGCTGTAGTTATGGTTATTAAGCCATTCAGGATCCCAGCCAGATGTTCTGTGTTTAGCTGTATTTTTTTTTGCTGGGTCAACGTTACCAGTCGGTCCGGGCCCGCGGTCACCCTTTGGATGGGGGTCGGCAGTCGGACCGGTGTCACCCGTCGGACAAGGGTCGGTCCGGGCCCGCGGTCACCCGCCGGACAGAGATCAGCAGTCGGCCCGGTGTCAGGGGCAGTAACGGTCCTCGAGCAGCCCCCCTCTCCACTGCAATCTGCCCCCCTTTCTTCCGTCTCACCTGCACCTGTCATTTTTTCTGGAGTTGCCTCTGTTACTCTCCCTTCATCTATTTTCCTTGGCTCTGGAGTCTGGCAGAAGAATTTCTTTATATTAAGTTGTCTGTCACCCGCGATATTTTTTCTTTTCTTCGGCGGCGCCATAGTCGGTTAGCTAACAAACCTTAAACATCCCAGAATATGTGCCCGCGCTCTCAGCAGCCCAGGGGCGCAGATGGGATTTTGAACTGGGGGGGACCGAGCTGTCAGCAAAATATATATATAATATAGAGATATATATATATATATATAGCTAGAATATATATATAGAGAGTATATATAGATAATATATATATAGATAATATATATAGTATTATAGATATATATATATATATAGATATATATATATATATATACATCATACTACATACATACATACCACAACACACAACATCACACAACACACAACACACAACACACACACACATATATATATATATATTATTATATATATTATATATATATATAATATAATCTATATATATATATATATATATATATATATATATATATATTAATATATATATATATATATATATATATAGTGTATATATATATATATGTGTGTATATATATATATATTATATATGTGTATATGTGTGTATAATATATATATATATATATATATAATATATATATATATATATATATATATATATATGTATATATGTATATATGTATATATGTATATATGTCTATATATATATATATATATATGTATATATGTATATATATATATATTTATATATATATATATATATATATATATGTATATATGTATGTATATATATATATATATATGTATATATGTATATATGTATATATATATATATATATGTATATATGTATATATATATATATGTATATATATATATATGTATACATATATATATATATATATGTGTGATGTTGATAGGTTTTCAATGTAGTGAGTCCCCGGGACCCACGGGTGGTGAGTTGAGTGGGCCCCTGGGAAATTCAATGGGTCCCGACTCCCCAGTTAAAGAAATGTATTTCTTTCTTATATTATTCTATTTCTTAAATGTTATTGAGTGTTAAACTCCTTTGATGGTGGTATGATATGGTTATAATAAACGGATATATTCATGATGTTCAAAATGTATCTGAAATTAAACAAATAAAATTCCAAAGCTGAAAAGTTTATTGAAAACAACTGTCACAGTGGCAGGACATATGACATTCAAATCAAACAGCATTTTTGTAGCAACATAAATAACACCAAAATAAATTACTAAAGTTCAAATAATCTGCTGACCTGCAATAGGTTTTATCTTTTTCTTTGGTGGCATTTTTGCGTTCTCCTTTTCCTGCTTACTCGAGAAAAAACGGGATCTCGTTGGAAGCGTGATGTATGCACAGACGCCGTTTGGGCATAACAAAATGGCGGCTGCCATTCAATGTAGTTTTCGTCACCGCCACCGGATTATGTTTTATTTATGTCATTACAGCACGTCCCCTAAACGTTAAAACATAATCGACACGAATGAGCACAGCATCGAGCAGTGGAAACGTGGGTTTATTTACTATGAAGTTCTTATTTTTAATTGTTGAAATCAGAGGTGTAGTAAGCTTTTCAAAAGTGCGGGGGATGGATGTGGTGGTGGTGTTTTTTTTACAACAATTTTGGGTCGGGGGTGATGATAAATGACACTTAAATATTGAATATTAAATCTGTGTCTATAATAACCACACCCTGACATGTAAATGTGACGTCTGTCTTGATTCGTTTATTTATAATATAATATAATATTTATAATAGAAGCCTACTGAAACTGTACTTTTTGTATACCATTAAATGTTTTTTTAAACATTATCATATTTTATAATGTTCTGTCATGGACTATGTCACTTCACTGCTAATAGAAAAGAGAGCTGCTCACTGCCAGTTGCAGCTTCTTATCTTGATCTACAGTCTTTGTTAATTTTTTGTCATGATTGTTATTATTAGTACTTAGATTATCAAAAATAACAGTAACATGTCAGGATGCGCTTATTATAGACAGATTAAATATTTAACTGTCATATGTCATCACAGTAACAGCGTTACATACATTAGCAGCTGTAAACACATAAAAACATTATAAAACACATCATGGTTTGGTGTCGACCTGTATACTGAACGTATCAGGAGTAATCAACGTTTATAATCATCAGAGAACGTTACAGACATTGGGCCTCATTCATGAACCGTTCTTACGAACAAATTTGTTCTTAAGTCCCACTTACGAAGATTTTACGAAGATTGTGGCATTCATGAATTTTTTCTTATCTAGGATTTTTTCTTAGGCAAGAACAAATCCTACGAACACTCAGGAGTACTCTTACGCACATTTCAGTGCCGAAATGTTGGCATGGTTGTGTTTTCTTCTCTTGTGTAGTTCAATAAAATGCAATATTACAGTGATAATTCTGTCATATTTATTCATTTATTTATTTATTTCATATTTTTGGTAATTTACAAAGAATTTAAATTCTAAAATAAATTAAATGTGCCAATGATTTAAGATAAATCAAGTAAATTGGAAACATGCCATCAATTAGTAACCCCCCCACCCTATTTATACGTGGCATTTCTCCATCCAAGGCCCGCAAAACAATATATATATATTGCTCCTGCGGCTTTCATCAATGTAAGAACACAGCTGCGAACAATTCTGAGGCTTACGAACGAGTTGGTGAATCTGACGTAGGGTTTTCTTAAGGAACCTCTTAAGAACAACTTAAGAAAGAATCTAAGAAGATTCTTAAGAAGATATTGGTGAATGAGGCCCATTGTTTTTGGTTGTTCTCTGTTTCCAGAGAATTTACAGAGGAGCTGGAGAAGTTTGTGACATTTCATCCCGGATTTTTGTGAGGAGGGAATTAAACACCTGTCCCAAATAAACATCTGGTCTGTTAAGTGGTTGAGACAAATACACGCTCGGCTATTATTTGGTATTTTACGGTAGATCCCGCCTCATCAGCACGAGCTGAACAATAAATCTAACAGAGCAAGAGAGGCGGGACTTAAGTCAGAACAGCCAATCATCAGCGTGTCAGTCACAAAGCCGGTGTCAAGTTTGAAGCAGCAACAGGAGAGGGAGGAGAGAGGATGCAGCTGCAGCGAGCGCAGACACAGAGCGGCCAGAGAAACGGAGCGACTGTAGTGAGGCATTTGTACGAAACTGTGGAAAAACTGCAGAAAAAGTGTGGGTTTTGAACCCTCTCACCGGGAAAAATGTGGGTGTTAAAACACCCACATCCACCACGGATGCGACACCCCTGAGTGGGGGGGACGGATCGGGGTCACTATAAATCTGGGGGGGGTCATATCCCCCCCGTCCCTAGTGCCATCTGCACGCATGCAGCAGCCGTACTCGCATCGTTACTAGGCAAAGAAGCAGGTTGACTCGCGTTGCGCTGCACAGAGGCGCTCCTAATGTAAATGCTTATTGATTTATGAATGAATTGATAGGTGGCTTATTTTTGGCGTATTGATTGTTTTTTTTGGCCTGGCGGCAGGTCTCCTTGGCCTGGCGGCCCACCAGGCCTGTACAATGGTAGGGGAAACACTGGACTCAGCTGTGTCTCAGCTGTGACTCAGCTGTGTCTCAGCTGTGACTCTACTGTGACTCAGCTGTGTCTCAGCTGTGACTTTACTGTGACTCAGCTGTGACTCAGCTGTGACTCAGCTGTGACTCAGCTGTGACTCTGCTGTGACTCTACTGTGTCTCAGCTGTGACTCTACTGTGTCTCAGCTGTGACTCTACTGTGACTCTACTGTGACTCTACTGTGTCTCAGCTGTGACTCAGCTGTGACTCAGCTGTGACTCTACTGTGACTCTACTGTGTCTCAGCTGTGACTCAGCTGTGACTCTGCTGTGACTCTGCTGTGACTTTACTGTGACTCTGCTGTGACTTTACTGTGACTCTGCTGTGACTCTACTGTGTCTCAGCTGTGTCTCAGCTGTGACTCTGCTGTGACTCTACTGTGTCTCAGCTGTGTCTCAGCTGTGACTCTGCTGTGACTTTACTGCGACTCTGCTGTGACTCTGCTGTGACTCTGCTGTGACTCTACTGTGTCTCAGCTGTGTCTCAGCTGTGACTCAGCTGTGACTCTACTGCGACTCTGCTGTGACTCTGCTGTGACTCTACTGTGACTCTGCTGTGACTCTGCTGTGACTCTACTGTGTCTCAGCTGTGTCTCAGCTGTGACTCAGCTGTGACTCTACTGCGACTCTGCTGTGACTCTGCTGTGACTCTACTGTGTCTCAGCTGTGACTCTACTGTGTCTCAGCTGTGACTCTACTGTGTCTCAGCTGTGACTTTACTGTGACTCTGCTGTGACTTTACTGTGACTCTGCTGTGACTCTACTGTGACTCTGCTGTGACTCTACTGTGACTCTGCTGTGACTCTGCTGTGACTCTACTGTGTCTCAGCTGTGACTCTACTGTGTCTCAGCTGTGACTTTACTGTGACTCTGCTGTGACTCTGCTGTGACTCTACTGTGTCTCAGCTGTGACTCTACTGTGTCTCAGCTGTGACTCTACTGTGTCTCAGCTGTGACTCTGCTGTGACTCTGCTGTGTCTCAGCTGTGTCTCAGCTGTGACTCAGCTGTGACTCTACTGTGTCTCAGCTGTGACTCTACTGTGTCTCAGCTGTGACTCAGCTGTGTCTCATCTGTGACTTTACTGTGACTCAGCTGTGACTCTGCTGTGACTCAGTTCTCTAAAGCTCTGTCTATGGTGAGCTGCGTCCTCTCAGCTTATGTATATCACAGCTTCTGTAATGTACAGTATTCAATAAATCAGTACCAGCAGCAGACTGAGCCTCATAACTTTAAAGGGTCGTTTCATGCTGTTACAGTCGATGTAAACAGTGTATTGTATGGAAACAGTATGTGGATCACGTCCACATGACGTCCCTCAGTGTGTTAACTTGTCAGTCACACTGGGCCCGGTCCACCTGTGTTCTTGGTTAAAACTGTGTAGTCATCATGTCAGAACAGACTCAGACTCGCACACATCTGCAGTATGTTCACATCTGTGTCATTAAACATGTAAGTACAAAAGACAACCTGCAAACATTAGTGTGGACACATGTTCACGTGTGATGCTCACGTGTATTAGGGCTTTGACTCCGAACTTCGTTATTCGAATATAATTCGAATATTTACAAAAATAAAGATATTCAAACGAATATTAGGCAGCCCTTAATATTCGAACCTGCTATGGGCATTATTTTTTGTAAATGTGTTTGCTTGTAAATGTTATTTTCAATTCAGATTCCGAGGCTTTTTCACGCCTGGTGAAGTTGTGAATCGCGAGCTCATTAGCAAGGCTATTATTGGTCATCTGTAGGTGACGTTAGCGTCCTGGTTAGCGCCTGTGTTTTTCTTCTGAAAACATCATTGCCTGCCTATTGACATTGACTGATACACTGCTCTCTGGTGGACAGAACATATACAACTTAAGTTTGATACCAATATAGGTCTTACTGAAGGCATTTAATGGTCAAAATATTATTAATAAATATTCAAATATATTCGAATATTAATATTAATAAACAAACGAACTTCGAATATGATTTTTGGCCAAAAGTCAAAGCCCTACGTGTATTAAATGGTGTTGTGTAGACTCAGTCATGCTGAACAGGATGGTAATAATAATAATAATGATAATAATAAAAATAAAAATAATAATAATGCCTATAATAATAATGATGATAATAATGATAATAATAATAATAATAATAATAATGATGATGATGATGATGATGATGATAATAATGATAATGATAATGATAATAATAATAATAATAATAAACTTCTTAATTTCTATAGCACCTTTGAAAACCAAAGTTAAAAGGTTCTTCACAGAACATAATAGCATAGTCAGTACAAGAAAGGCAAATTAAGCAATTAAAATGCAGTAAAATCTGATGTTCACAAAATACAATATTGGTGAAAAGAGCAGTAACAAGAAATATAAAACGCAGAGATAAGACAACATATAACAGAGTAAGATGAAGACGGTGACAGACTGTGTTGACCGCTGTCTCTTCTCTCTGTAGATCTTCTACTTCTCCAATGGGAAAGGTTTCCCCGGTCAGGACGAGTTCAAAGACAGAGTTCAGTTTATTGGAGACATCAACAAGAGAGATGTGTCCATCCAGCTCAGTCCGGCCCAGTTCAGTGACAACGGGACCTTCTTCTGCGACGTCAAGAACCCGCCGGATGTTACAGGAACACCGGCCAGAACCGAGCTCAGGGTCGTCCTCAGAGGTCAGTCGATGCATCTTTATTATTATTATTACAGGTGATAATTACATTTGTGACCAGGTAGCTCGTTTGTAGAGCAGGTGTCCCATTTCTAGAGGCCCAGGGCTGGAGTCCCACCTGTGCTGCGTTCACACACCGCCGAGGCATGTTCACACACACATTGACTCTCGGTTCATGCTGTGTTCACACTGTGTTCTGATTGGCTGACATGTGAGCAGCCTGCTGTCTGTCTCACTGTGCTCAATCTGTCCTGTTTCCACACAAACACATGGCTTCATTCTGTCAGTGTGTTTTATCATTTCATTGACTGTGATCACATGTTAGTGAGTGGACAGGTGGACAGGTGCTTCTGTAACTCTGGTTTTATTCCAAACAGGATTGACCTTACAGCCTGTTTAAACCTGAGTGTAGTGGTCTGTACACCTGATCATCTCACCTGTGAATGCCTGTTGAGCAGGTGGATTGTAGTGTTGACTCTTGATGGACCGTCTTTCAACAGGATGTTACATCAGCTGTTAATCCTGGTTACCACAGTGATGGAGGTGTTCTCACAGACGGCTGTATAACCGGCTGTCTTCATTGGTTTCTTCTTCTTGTCTTCCTGTCTGAAAGCTTAATACTGAAACATGAACCAGAACTGAACTTGTCCTGTACACCATGACCAGATCTAACTGTGCTGATCCTCACAGAGACTGCAGGGCAGCAGTCCGTCTCAACACCAGTAAACAGATATTACAACAGATTTACAAAGTCCACAGTATACACAAAAGTACAGTGCATTTCCTGCTTTACAATAAAGCATCTGTGTTATGGACCTGAAGGAAGCTGTTACTGTGAAAGGAGAGCAGCAGCAGGAGGTGAGAAGGTTTAAACGAGGCTCTGATGGTAAAAACTTGAAGTGAACTGTTTAGTGATCTAGCTGTTAACCACACGGAGAGACCAGGTGGAGTTTATCAATATGTGTTCAACCCTCTCTGTTCGACGTCCTCCGGCTGTGAGCTGATTCAAACAAATATCAAACACATGTTAGTAACAATAATAATAATAATAATGATAATAATAATAATAATAATAATAATGCATTTTATCTAAAGACACCGTTCAAAGCACTCAAGGACACTGCACATAAGAACAACAGTACAACAAACAGGAGACAATTCAGCTCAAAAGTGAAATTTAGTTTAGTTAAGTGAAATGATCATGTTGGCTCCACTCGCAGCATGTCGTGGACTGATGTTGGTGTCAGTGTGTTCAGGTGAAAGAAACATAGAAACATCTCCAGCAGGTCTGATCATGTTGTGAGACGCTCACAGGTACATGTGACAGCTTGTTATCAGCTGACTGTCTCCACCCTGCAGGTGGCCGTTTGTTCACTGACACACACACGCACACACACACGCACAGTTCCTTAACACACACACCTGTTGGATGGTCACCTGTCAGGAGACTCAGCTGAACGTGAACATCAGCTCAGTTCATCGTTAAGGCCAGTTTTATTTAAATCTACTCGAGGAGCTTTCATTTGTGTTTATTTTGCCGTGTGTTGCGAGAAATGTTCATTATCCATGACAACTCGATCAATATGTTTTCTTTATCAGCTGAAACTGAAATCAACAAAAACTTAAAGTAAAAATGAAACTAGAACAACCTGAGTACAGTTTACTCAACGACTCTTCTTTATTCTTCCTCTACATTTATATGATACGTTTAGTTACTAGTTACTTTATGCACAAAGTGTTTAGAGTCTTTTAATTGTGTTGTGCAACCAATCAGATGTTGTTGTGGGCGGGGCTTTGTGTCAGAGGATGTAGCATCAGAGCAGAGCAGCAGAAATCCCAGATTATCAATCAGGACAGATTCCAGAATCCAAAAGGGTCATCTGTATTTTTAAAAACTAACTGTGTGTGTGTGTGTGTGTGTGTGTGTGTGTGCGCGTGTGTGTGTGTGTATGTGTGTGTGTGTGTGTGTGTGTGTGTGTGCGCGTGTGTGTGTGTAGAGTCTCTCCCTCAGAGTAACACAACAGTTATAGTTGGAGCAGTGTGTGGAGTTTTACTTCTGCTCGTCATCATTGCCGTCGCAGCCTGCATCACCATGAGGGTCCTTCACAACCGCCATGATTATGAAGGGTCAGTGACACACACACACAGACACACACTAATGACTCTAATTAGTGTTACTCGACCTCTCAACATTCAGTAGAGGAACATCATAATTATTTTCCAAACAATAAATATTAATACATTAAGATGCTGAACAGCTCATTAACTCTCTCTGGGGTTTATTAATCAGCTGTTAACAGTTTGTTAACTCTCTCTGCATGAAGCACGACTCTCTCTCAGTGTGGGGATCAATCTGTTTGACTTCATGCCGTTACTAATTAATAATCTGTGTAGACTCTCCTCTATGTGTGAGTGTGTGTGAGGTAGTTTCACCTTCTGGCTTGATCACCATCTAATGATCCTGTTGGAATCAGATGGATTGATTTAAGTTTAGTTTAAAGAATGATCAGTATCTGAGCGATGTATGTGGGGTTTGTGTTTCCACTGGTGTCAGTCACTGTCCTCCATCCCAGTGTGCGTGTCCATAACACCACTAACACTTCCTGCTAAAATCATCGATCGGCTCGTTGTCGATCGGCTCGTTGTTGATCGGCTCGTTGTCGATCGGCTCGTTGTCGATCGGCTCGTTGTCGATCGGCTTGTTGTCGATTAGCATGTTGTCTCCTCACTCTTCATCGTCACTAACGCTCAGACTAACTTTTCCTCCTCATCTCTGCACTTCATCAAAGCTTTTTTTTTTTTTTTATGAAATATGTTTTAACTCGGATGTTTGCAGTTATCATGACAACAGAGTTCAGAAGATGCACTAAGAGTTAATTCTTTTGTGAGTTTACTGGAGGTGCACCGATCACCTGTTTGTATTTTGTGGACTGAACAGATGAAGGGACAGTTGATGTCTCAGAGGCCAAAGTGACGTCTTTAATCAACTGTTTTCAGACTCTGAAGGTAAACCTGAAGTGTTAGGGTTAGTTTTTAATAGAATTGAATCAGATACTTTATTACATTGAATATTGATTAATGTTCCTGACACATTGAAACAGCTGCAGCCTGCTGTATCTGACAGAACGTACCTTTTCATGAGCTTCTTGATAGAAATGCTGCAGGTCGTGGTTCAAAAATGGGAAGTGTGTAAACTTTATTAAATTATTGATGAGAGTGATGTTGTCATGAAGTGATCCTCTGGAGAGAAGACATCTCACTTTGTTTGGTTGGTCAGAATCTTAAAAACACTCTCAGTTCCGCAGCAGTGTGACAGAGTGACACCTCTTTCACCTCATAAACAATCTTTGTCAGATAATTGACACCGCTGCAGAGAGCAGCAGTCAGCCATGTTTAACCCCAAAAACTGACATCACCTCACTCAGAAGCTGTTTTTAGACAGGGCAGCCAGCCGCCAATTTGCCCGTCCATTTGGCGGCTCGGTCCGCGGTTTTAGACAGAGGCCGGTAAATTGGGGGTCTGTTTTGGTCCGCCGATTTTCCTCCTCGGAGGGTACACTTATTTCCGCCTCGCCTGCTATCTAAAACGAGGCGGCAATGTGCCGGCAATTGCTGTGAGGTGGGCTGAGGTGTTGATGACCTGCGCTGTTGTGCGACCCACAGCCGGGGAGTTTTAAAACCAGGAAACAGCTGATCACAGCAGTCAGTCCATCATTTCACCCGCGGACATTAAGATGAACAACTGGACAGCTACAGAGACCGAGGAGATGTCTCTGTAGCTGTTTGGTTGTGTTTGCTTGTTGTTGTAGCAGCAAGCTAGTAACGGTCGCTACTTTCAAATTAAAAGCCCCCCGCTTAGAACCCAGTTCTAAACTCCGATGAGGTGCAATGTAAAGCTCTTATTTTGAAGATACATTCGTTGTCACTGTTCACCCCCCATCTTCGTGCTTCACGTCACATCACATGTTTATGCCTACCCCGGTGGCGGCTTTTGGAAAAAAGAGGAATATTACACCTCCATGTTAGAATGACAGGCCGGCACATTGCCGTCCTTACCTTGTGCTGCCTTTTCTATCTAAAAAGGGCTAGACTTAACATGAGTCACACAACTGATGATTGCTGCTGAACCCGCTTCATTCTGACAGGATCACACAGTTCAGAGAAGTTTGGTGATTGAAATAGTTATTGAATGATTAGTCGTCTGATGTCAGTCCAGTCGGTGCACCTCTGGTCTGCTCCCAGTATCTGTCTGTGC
Source organism: Sparus aurata (assembly GCF_900880675.1). Lineage (NCBI taxonomy): Eukaryota > Metazoa > Chordata > Actinopteri > Spariformes > Sparidae > Sparus > Sparus aurata. Next base: position 35,365,327 of record NC_044199.1, on the reverse strand, counting down.
TCCCAGTGTGTACTGGGAGTTGCTCTCTGTTAGTTTCATGCTCATCTCTCATGTTTTATTTCTTGTGCTCCATTCTGTCTGTCTGTCTGTCTGTCTGTCTGTCTGTCTGTCTCCATGTGACACGGTGGTAAACTCTAACCCTACATTAGCTGTACGTCCCTGGAGAGTGTGAGCTCTCAGGCTCCGAAGCCTCGAAAGAAGGTGGAGTCCAGTCTGGAGGGCTCCAGGTCCACCAGTCCCTCTGGACCACTACAGGTAGGAGCTGCACCTGAGGACCTAAACAGAAACAGTCAGCTGACTGACAGCAGGTCACTGGGGACACGTCTCATTATTTAAACTGGACGGATGTGAAATATTTAACTGTCCACTGACTCATTGAACATATTTAGTATTTAGTATTCAGATCAGTCATAGAAACCTTTAACATTAATATAAAGTTTATTTATATTTGATAAAAAAATCAAAACTTTAAGATCATTGAAGAACATGAAAATAGTATCAGCTGATTAAAAGAAGAAAAGTTGAAGTTCAACATTTAGTAAATCTGTTTCTTTTCTTTCTTGCAGAGAGTCAGATGATTCCACTCTCAATAATACATAATAATAATGTCTGTCTGTTAGACATGAAGCTATTATAGACTGCTGGTTAGCTTAGCTTAGCATAAAGACTTGCAACCGGTGGAAACAGCTAGCTTAGCTCTTTATGGTTCAGTCGTGCAGAGGAAGAATGTCAGTTTGATGGTTTACAGGAGGTAAACAAGGTCAGACTGCATGTTGAAGGTCTGCAAAGTGTCCACGACAAAGAGACACACCTGCTCCTGAGTGCAGCCTTTCTGTCACTTCTGTGACTAATGTGCGTCACTGTGTAACAGGCATTATATAAATGTATATTTGTATATATCTATTATAAAATATATTCACTCCAGTCAGTCGGCAGATGTACAGTTGCTACTGCTGTAGCTGCGTTATTTTCAATCACACTACTTTGCTCGGCATGACCCGCCATCCTCTGCCTCTGATTGGCTACATCCTCCCATTAAGTAATGCACATATGCAGATTGTCCCACTCTTCGGCTCAAGACACAATGTGATGCACAGATGAGCTGCAGCAATGCATCACACGAGAAACGGCAAATTCATGTTTTCATTTCTGTCCAGCCTGACATTCACACACACACACACACACACACACACACACACACACACACATTTACAGCTGCTCCTCAGGGGCAGGCTGGAGTTCAGTATCTTGCTAAAGGATACGGCAACATGCAGCTGGGGAAATGGGGGATTTGAACCATTAGATGGGTGTGCCGTCACTCTGCTACCGATGTAAATAAACCTTTATATATAAATAAAGGTGGAATAAAATACAAACCACAATTCTAGTGAAGTTGGAATGTTGTGTAATACGTAAATGAATAAAAAATACAATGAGTTGCAAATCCTTTTCAACTTATAATCAATTGAATACACTACAAAGACGAGATATTTAATGTTCAAACTGATTAACTTAATTGTTTTTGTGCAGATATTCACTCATTTTGAATTGGAGGCCTGCAACACGTTCCACAATAGCTGGGACAGGGGCAACAAAAGTTGAGGAATGCTTAAAAAACACCTGTTTGGAACATTCCACAGGTGAACCGGTTAATTGGAAACAGGTGAGTGCCATAATTGGATATAAAAGGAGCGTCCCTGAAAGGCTCAGTTATTCACAAGCAAGGATGAGGCGAGGTTCACCACTTTGTGATCAACTGCGTGAGCAAATAGTCTTACAGTTTTAGAACAACATTTCTCAACGTACAATTGCAAGAAATGTAGGGATTTCATCATCTACAGTCCATAATATCACAAGATTCAGAGAATCTGGAAAAATCGCTGCACGTAAGCAGCGAAGCCTCAAACCAACATTGAATGTCCGTGACCTTCGATCCCTCAGACGGCACTGCATTAAAAACCGACATCATTCTGTCGAGGATATTACCACATGGGCTCAGGAAAACTTTGGAAAACCATTGTCAGTTAACACAGTTTGTCGTTAATCTGCAAGTTAAAACTCTACAATGCAAAGTGAAAGCCAGATATCAACAACACCCAGAACCACAGCCGGCTTCTCTGGGCCGAGCTCAGCGCAGACGGACTGACCAACAGTGGAAAAGTGTGCTGTGGTCTGACGAGTCCACATTTCAAATTGTTTTTGAAATCATGGACGTCGTGTCCTCCGGGCCAAAGAGGAAAAGGACCATCCATACATGCTGAAAGGGACATACAGGTTTTGGAACAACATATGCTGCCATCCAAGCAACGTCTTCTTCAGGGACGTCCCTGCTTATTTCAGCCAGATGATGCCGAGACACATTCTGCACGTGTTAGAACAGCGTGGCTTCATAGTAAAGAGTGCTGGTACTAGACCGGCCCGCCTGCAGTCCAGACCTGTCCCCCATTGAAAATGTGTGGCGCATTATGAAGCACAAAATACAACAGTGGAGGCCTCAGACTGTAGAGCAACTGAAGCAAGAATGGGAAACAATTCCACCTACGACACATCGACAATTAGTGTCGTCAGTTCCCAAACGCTTGCTGAGTGTTGTTAAAGGACAGTTGATGTAACACAGCGCTACATGCTGCTGTTGCAGCTGTTCTGGAACATGTTGCAGAAATCAAATTCAAAATGAGTGAATATTTGCAAGAAAACAATAAAGTTTATCAGTTTGAACATTAAATATCTTGTCTTTGTAGTGTATTCAATTGAATATAAGTTAAAAAAGCATTTGCAAATCATTGTATTCTGTTTTTATTTAAATTTTATTCAACGTCCCAACTTCATTGGAATCAGGGTTCGTATATATAAGGAATCTGTTCATTAGTGAAACACAGGGAAACTGCAGCCGGATTGAAATGATATATTTTTTACTTTGGATGCTAAATAACTGACACAGTTAATGTGATCTCATTGATTATCTGTGGATCAACTAATGGATTAATGAACTGATCGCTTCAGCTCTTTAAATAATCAGCCGTGTGCATGTTGTTCAACATGGTGCCTGATCTCTAATTAATCCAGTCAAACTCATTTAAAACATGAAGAAGTTCCACTGAATAACTTAAAGGTTCCCACCCAGCTCCTCAGGTGTGATGTTTACCTGTGTGTGTGTGTGTATGTGTGTTGTGCTGCAGGGCCCGGTGATATACGCACAGCTGGACCACTCAGGCAGTAAGAACTCGTTCCATAAGATGGAGCCGGTGGTGTACGCTGACATCCGTAAGAACTGAAGAGGACCAAGCATTAATCAATAATCAATAATCACAGTAAAGTATGATGAGATTCGATCAGCTGCTCTGGGACAGAATGGGGGGGGGGGGGGGGGGTTAAAGAAGCATGATGCTGTTACATGATGATGTCATGATGTCTCCATGTGCTTTCATGTAAACACACTTCATCAGATCAGCCTTTACATTGTTCTCAACACAGGGACCACCACAACGCCTTCATCATATTACAGTCTTCATCATATAGAATCATTACAGTCACAGTCTTCATCATATAGAATCATTACAGTCACAGTCTTCATCATATAGAATCATAGATTAATTGTTGTATCTACAGGAGCTTCAGCAGTCTGATGCACCAGCTGACATCATCACATTGTCACACCAGCTTGTATACATTCACCTTTACATTTGACCCAGTGCTGCAGTGAACTGGTGTTAAGATCAAGATGGCTGCACGGCGAGCAGGAGGTCAGAAACATCTGACAGCAAACTGTATTCTCACGTCCTAATCGATGGAAGCTCAGAGTGATGTCAGCCGTCCTGTGTCCGTGTGGACAGACGCTGGTTGCTTCATCCTGATGTTCTGATCACGCTCAGCTGCTCAAACACACAAAAGCTCAGAGGGATTCAAGCTAAAGTCTGTTAGAGAGAATCACACACATGATGTTTGACATCAAACTAATTAAATATCAGACTGTGAAAATGTTAAAGACGTCACAGCATCGTCAGTGACGTCGTCTCCTAACTTCAACATTGTAGAGCTGCTCCTGTATATCAGCAGCTCACAGAACTGAACCAGAATCAGAACTGCAGTTGTCAGTATGAGCAGATTTATTGTGATGTTCATCAAGTGTCCTTGAGTGTCCTGAAAGGCGCTTCTTAAATAAAATGTATTATTATCTTGTTTAGGACCTTTTCTGACCCAGTTGGCTCCATGCTGGTTCTGTCTAATGTTGATGAGACGATGTAGTTCACTGAGCTTTGACACAAAACTACATTCTTGGTTTGACTTTAACTACAACAAACTGACATTTCTCCACTTGGACGGTGAGCGGTGCCATGAAGTTACAGTGTAATAAAACAAAGTTCTGTGAGGTTCTGCAAAGTTGTGTAAAGTTGTTGCTCTCCAGCTGTTCACACAGTCACACCTGAAGTTCACTCTGTATCATGTTTCTGTTTGTAACTCCATGTGAAGCACAGCTGGTGCATCAGGCTGCTGAAGCCTCGTCCATCCTCCTGTGATCATGTTGTTCTATAGGATGTATAACGTATATTTCTACAGTAACTCTGCATGATGACGTGACACACAGCCGGTACCGCTCAGACACAAGACGTGTTGTTACTGTGAACGCTTCAGTTTCCTGGCATGTTGTTGTGGTGCCGCCCGTCTGATCTCCCCTCAGCCACACATGTTCTGTAATGCTCTTTATAATAACTCTGGGTGCTCTGAGTGTCTGCTTATTGTTGAAAAAAGTGAACACATGCAGCCCAGGTGCAGTTTGTGTTCCTGCCTGTTTGTAGAATAAATCAAGTCATTTTTTTTTAATATGCATGTTGAGCTGGGATGAAACAAACTGGGAGCTTCAGATGCTAAAACACTGTTTGCATGCAGTTAACTAACATAACCATCATTATACTGATAAATATCATCATTTGTTTTTTGTAAAGCTTTTTATTTTCACACTAATGGGCCAAATATGTCGAATAAGTTTTTTTGAGATGCTTTGAAGCTTTAATGCATTCCAAAAGATTTTCTGTTCAAAGCCAAACTTCTCCTCTGACCTATAAGAATGATTTCTGTCTAAATGCCTTCAGCTTCAGCTTGTGAATGCAGTAATGTTGACCAGTATTTGTATATATTTCCTGCTCTGTAAGATATTTAGTGCTGTGTACTGTAAGTCATTCCAGTGTGGTGGTTGGGCTGTGGATGTTTCAGGAGGAGGAGAGTCGAGTTCCCCTCTTCAGCCACTCGGATGTCACAGTGTCTGCTCCATCTGTCGGCACCAGAAACATCCAGTTCAGCTTCATTTAGTCACAGAAACACACAGAGTTAATGTGATGATAGTATTTAGCATGTTAGCATGCTACGTTAACAATTATCTCAAACTATAGGGTAGGGTTAGGGGTCAGTGTATGTTTATGCAATCCACAGATGTTTCAACTTTCTTTAGTTTTCAATGTCACGTTGAGTCGACTCTGTTGTGTCTTCTGTCTCCACCAACACGGCTGCAAAGCATCCCCAGAAGTCATTACAAATGTCCAGTGGCTTCATGTTCCAGATGTCTAAACACAGCCCTGAACAGTGGTCTCTGGCTGTAACTCCACCACCATCTCCTCCACCTGCTGATATGACAGTCGGCTCATGAACGTAATATCAGAACATGATATGACACTAACAAATGTAAAGTATCTGTGGTTTGCAGAAACGTACAGTTAGAGCATTTGTTCTGGAGTCCGATCCGGGAACTCAGTGGTTTGTTTTAGAGGAAGTAGAAGCGCCGATCAGATCGATCCTCAGGAGAGCACGAGTCAAACCAAACATCAAATCGGCTCATTCATTTAGTTCCAGTGAGCTGTAAGATGAGTGGATCCTCTGAGCTGCAACTGAACACCTCTCTTCACTGTGACTGAAGAGAATCTTAATTTGGTGTTTTTTTGACTGGAGCCTGGCAGAGCCGGCAGACACTGTGGCCTTCCACGAGTGTTTGTGTTGGTCCATGTTGTTAGTGAGCAGAGGGCAGAAGCCGAACGACCTGCTGCTCTCTGTGAGACTCGTCGGTGTTTATTGTAGATGTAAACTCTAAGTTATGATGACAGATGTGAGCAGCTGGTCCACTCCTCTCTCCTGACCAGTCTGTACGTGTTGTTGATGGTATAAATAGTTGTGTGTTATTTTGTTCTGTTGTGAATCTGCACTAAGTCTTTCCTGTCAAAGACAACAGACTGCCTGTGACTTCTCTTCTTATTTCAGTTCATCTCTGAATGTTTGGCCTGTTTAAACTGGAATGTTGTACATTTAGTGCCTTTTACATTTCATCAGCTAACTTGAACGTCTGCTCCAAATAGAAAAGATAAGATTCATTTATTTTCTTTTTATTCTATGTATTTTTTATACACATAATATCGCCTCTGTATCCACTGTCTAAATTTTATATAAAACTTATTCCCGGCCAATCACATGTCTGTTTGTCCTCATTGTTATTATTATTATCATAACTTTATATTAATAAACACACACACACACACACACACACACAGCGGAGGGTCAGTGGTTGATCCAACAGGACTTCACACTGACACAAACTATTTAAATACTGATAATGTGTGAATGATCATTTATACATTTGTTTATTTTCATATAATTTAATTCAAGCTGAAATATTAAAAATTGAACACATTTATCCAGAGATTGAAGAACTCAGATCTGTTACTGAAATAAAACTAATAATACCACGCAGTAGAAATACTCTGTTAAAAGTAAAAGTCCTGCATTTGAAATGTTACTTGAGTAAAGGTGAAAGTTCTCACCATGGAAACTTACATTTCGGAGCTTTAAGGTCCTGACAGACGTTTTATTTGCTTATATTTATTAATGTGCATTAATATATGACCATCATATTAAATGAATCAAATCAAAGTAACTGTAGCAGTTACATTACTGTAGCGAAGTAAAAATACAACATTCCCCTCAGACAAAGAAGTTTCACTTCATCAGTACCTGAAGGATGTGGGTCAGTCCCGCAGCAGCTGTGGTGACACAGCGTGACCAGCAGGAGGCAGCACAGATCCACCTGGAGGCAGGACAGGCCTCACTGATGATTACATCATCACTGAGCTCAGATATTAAAATAATGAATGTGGAATAACATCCCTGTGATGTCACCATGACATCATCTGTCCCTCAAGGTGCATCAAAGCAGCCTCAGTGTCTCTGAGCTGAGTGGAAACTGATAGATAGATAAAACTGAATAAAACTACAAAGTACCAGGAGCAACTACGATAGGATGCCACCAGCACAGCGCCATCTTGGGGATAGAAGTATGGGAAACCTCCCAGGAAACAACTGGAATATCACATTAAAATCCCTATGATGTCACTGTGATGTCACTGTGATGTCACCAAGTCCCTCCAGGTGCATTATAGCCGCCTCAGTGTCTCTGAGCTGAAGAGAAACTGAAAGCATGAAGCAGGTAAATCCCTGGAAATAAAGGGACAACCCCACTGAGGTGTGTGTGTAACATGATGCTGTGTGTGTGTGTGTGTGTGTGTGTGTGTGTGTGTGTGTGTGTGTGTGTGTGCGCCTCAACACATGACACCACTGATCAACATAATGGAGATGAGGGGAGCTGAATGTGAAAGCAGTCGTGCTGTAGTGAAGCAGACGCTCTGCAGGTGAGACAGCAGGTGAGATCACTTCTTCTTCTTCTTCTTCTTCTTCTTCTTCTTCTTCTTCTTCTTCTTCTTAATTTTACAGTCATGTGTATGTGTTTGATGTGCTGGAGGACTCTCAGGTACTTTTTCTTCACCTCAGGAGTTGATTATGTTGTTCTGTTGAATTATTCGACAGCTGCTCACTTCTCTCACCATCAGCTGATGACTTGATGTTTGTCTCAGTAGAAGGTCTATTGATTTGCTGTTTCTGGAGCTTTCAAATACATCACACTGTTTTTATCATCAGGAGAAGTTTGTCATTGAGTCAGATCTCTCTGTCTAGATTCACAGCCAGAAACAGCTCCGACTCAAAGTCCACAGATCTGCTGTTACAGGAGCTTTCTAGCACATTACACCGTCCTCATCATCTTCTTCCACTTCTCTGCGGGATTGTTTTCATCACCATGATCTCATGAATTACAGTACCCGTATAGAGCACTCACAGGAGGACATTCTTCTGCTCACCTTGTTCTTTTAGCTTCAGTCCTTGAAGTTTATTAGTTGACAGTGTTTCTGTCAGAGACGTGAGTATTTGTACTTCACGTACTTTGACTGGTGTCACACAGTCAAAGGATCTAAAATGTGTCTTTCACCTGCAGTCATGAACACATTTGCACCATACCATCAACCTAAAAAAATGCATTATTACACTTTTACTAAAGAAGATGTGAACATAGATCTATACATTAATGCTGACTAACGAGAAAATCTGACGTGTTTCATCAGTAAAGAGGAAACAAATGACTCAATCAGATACGACGACATTTGTTAAGAAGATTTACCAAACTTATTGAAAAGTGATTTTTAGTTGATTAGTTTATTTTAGTTTATTAAAAATACAAAAAAAAAAAGAAAGAAAATGTCCATTTATGTGTCCATAATGTCCAACTGATGACATCATCAGGAAACAAAACATTTTACTTTATTCATTTAAAAAAAACTAAAGGTCAACAATAGTCTCTAGATGACATCCTGCCAAAATAAAACCTGTTTTTTTCAGATGAACATCAGTCTGAGGCTCGGTGCCTTGCTCAACAGTCAGAGGAGAAAGTCTGACTCATTCAGACGGGCGTACAGTCACTTCCATGTGTGTGTGCGTGTGTGTGTGTGCGTGTGTGTGCGTGCTTGTGCGTATGTGTGTGTGTGTGTGTGTGTGTGTGTGTATAGTTTGTTTACAGCGTGGTGGACCAGAGAGAAGTCACATGGTCAATCACACTCACTCCCACAGACCTGAAGGGGATGTGTGATGTTTCAACACTCCCACACATGCTCTGATAACTGATATTTATCTGCTGATGATCAATGATCAATAATCAATACATGCTGCTGTTTGGAGCATGGACACAGTCTGACTTTGTTTCCATGATAAACACATTCATCTCTGAGTTCACTCTGACCTCTGTGGTCAAACATTAAAATAGCCTGAATTCCAAATGAAGTTCGGTGCGTGAGAACATGAGAGTGTGTGGAGAGAAGGTCCATGTTGAGGAGTAATGGAGGGTCTTTGTCTCCACCTCTGGACTTCCCCACGCCCTTATAAGGCATTTCCCAGAGCGCGGTGGGAGGGGTCAGCAGGATGTTCTCACAGGATGTGATGGCTGGACTCAGATGTGGAGGGAACACAGCTGAGAGCAGAGCAGGACTGTTTGTTCAGTTACTGCATCGATATCTGAGAGAGAGCGTGTGTGAGAGAGAGTGTGTGTTAGTGTGTTTGTGAGAGAGAGTTTGTGTTAGATAGTGTGTGTGTGTGTGTGAGTGTGTGTGTGTGTGTGTGTGTGTGTGTGTGTGAAAGAGAGAGTGTGTGTCAAGTCAACATGGTGAGGAGGAACGACCAACAGTAATCATCAGATCACACTCAGGTAAACAGCATGTTAGATTAATGGACTGTAGGAGTGTGTGTGTGTGTGTGTGTGTGTGTGTGTGTGTGTGCGTGCGTGCGTGCGTGCGTGCGTGCGTGTGTGAGTGAGTGTGCACTTACTCTGATCTTGTACTCAAGTAAAAGTATCAGTACATTGTAAAAAAAAAAAAAAAAGGTAACCCTAACTTAATTTTACTGACATTAATGACTTATTTCATTTGTAATCTGCTAAAATAAAAAAGCAGAATGATGTGCAGCGTCTAGTTTGTCTGCCGCCAGCAGCAGCTTACACAGATTTACCTCCAGCGTGTGGACTGGAGTACTGGTATTAACTACTCAATATGGTTCTGTTAGTGAAGTAAAAGTAACAATACTGCAGTGTATTAATACTTTGATACAAGTCCTCCATCTGAAGGGCTTCTGGTGTAAAAGTACAAAGATACCAGCAGCAAATACTCAAGTACTCAGTATGTAAAGAGTTACATGATGGAGCTTTAAGAACTGATAAATATCATATATTTATTAAATCTGATGCAAACAAAATCATCCTGTTTATTATTATGTCTGAGTTACTGTCAGGTTCAACGAGATAAAAGAAGTAAAATATGATACTTGAGACTCTGTGGGACCTTTAAGTGTTTCATATATTGAACCACACTAACTGTAGTAAATATATCAGTGCAATAAATCCAGAAGTATAAAGAAAAAAAAAAAAGCGTAATTTGCCGATATTTAGTGCATTTATTTGTTATTTTCCAAAGATTTCTAACATTTGAAGACTCATCTGAGTCCAGTTATTTTTGGGTTGATGAACTTATTTAAAGATTTTTAACTTTCTGATTACTTTTAATTTTCTGCTGTTTATTTCCTGTATTTTAACTTTGTACGTTTTACAGCGCACAACAGTGTAAAAATACTTCTCTAATCAAAGTAAAAGTACACAAGTCAAGTTTTCTATTACAGTTTGCAGAGAGGGTTTTTCAATAAGACCAAATCAAACCTGAGTATTTTTGTGTTACAGTACTTTTACTTCAGTAAAGGATCTAAATACTTTTTTCACTACCAATTTCTGCCAGTGTATAAGTACTCAAAGTCAATCTGTAGTAAAAGTAAACATATTATTATTTTGTTTATTATTATTATTATTTACCTTATTACTACACATATATATTACTTTGGTAAAAGTGAAAGTCACCCATATGAATAGTACTAGAGTAAAAAACTTAAGTATCTGATGTTAAATGTAGTTAAATATCAAAGTATCTGTAAAGCAACTGATCAATATTACTTCCATGTTTGTATAAACTGTAGGGATGTCCCGATCCGATCCGAGTGCTTTAATATTTAGTATCTGCTGATACAGAGTCCTGATCTCATACTCAGCCCTAACTCATATTGTCCTGGATAATACAGCTGCAGTTAGAAACAAAGTACCTGCATCCAAGCTGTTCTTAACAGGTTTTTTTTATGTTGTTGAAACAAAGTATTTACTTTCATACGGCTCTTTCTTATTCTACATGTGCTGTTCCATCATTGTCCTCCACCTTCCTGGTGTTGGCAGGTGAGTGTGTGACGCTGCACTGTGACAGCAGACCCTCGTTACAGCAGCTGAAGTGTGTGAGACGCAGCCCACGCTTGGTGCCTCCATATCATCCACTGCTTTTACATATTCCTTACGCTGTCACGTAAAATGACGTGGACGCGTTGCTTGTCTATTTTGCAGTGTTCAGCATCTCCTCGATTGTCTGTTTTACATGCTCTGCTGTATGAGACCCACCAAACTAGTGCACATACGGCACGCTGTAACTCGAGAGTGGAGTCAATGTGATGTAATGCAGAGATGGTAGGACATACCGGGGATTCAAGAATGCCAGGTGACGAAGAAAACCTTGATTCTTTACCACGGAGATGAGCTGATTATCCAGAGAGATCAAATCAGTTACCTCTCTCACGCTGTAATATTTTTGGCCATATTGCTGTCTCGAGGATATTTCTCTTTCCTTTTGAAAGCATCCGCGAGAGTTTGTTGCTTCGGTGTCTTCGCCTGTACGGAAGAGGATTAGGGCCACATGTTAATTTTTATTTTTTAGTTCTGACTTTAATCTCAGAATTCTGACTTTTTTCTCAGAATTCTGACTTTAATCTCAGAATTCTGACTTTAAAGTCAGAACTAAAAAAAAAAATCACATGTGGCCCTAATCCTCTTCCGTATCGCCTGTGTTGCTTGAGTGAACTCGTTGTTTAAGCGTTTGAGCGTTTGTTTTTTATATGCCGTGTCAAATGTGTAGTATTAACTGCAGCTCTTTAGTTTCCCCTCATGAAATGGTCATACTGCAGATGTTACATGTCCCCTTTGGACTGCTTTCGCTTTCTAATTTAAGTTATTTCCACACTGCAGATTTGCAGAGTAACATTACGCACGCATCTGAGTTCTGCCACAAATTGTGCTCTGACGTAAAAAAAGAAATCGGGCTTGGGTCTACGTTCAAAATTGCCGATCCTGATCAGTGGAAAAATGCCCATATCAGCCCCAATCCTGATCCTGAAGATCAGATCGGGATATTCCTAATAAAGTTTATACTGTGAGTCAGCTGATCATCACAATCCATTTAAAAAATGATGCACATGTTATCTGTAAAGTAACTAGTAACTAAATTTATCAGATAAATGTAGTGGAGTACAAAGTAAAATATTTGCGTCTAAAATGTAGTGAAGTAGAAGTACACAGTGGTATCACATGCAAATACTGCAGTGAGTGACTCCATTCCAAACACCAACTGTAGCTGCTGTTAGCTTGTTAGCTCAGTTAGCTGTGAGGTTAGCAGTCAGGACCAGGAGCTCAGAGCATCAGGGGAGTGTTTGTTGACACGTTTAGCACAGGGTCTTTAGCTGAGACTAGCTGGTTAGCATCCTGCAACAGTCACAGCAGTTACAACATTAATAACAGGTACAATAGCTAAGACAGTAACAACAGTTACAGCAGTCACAACATTAGCAACAGTCACAACATTAACAACTGTTACAACAGTTAACAACAGTCACAACAGTTACAACAATAACAACAGTCACAACAGTTACACTAGTCACAACAGTTACGACAGTCACAACATTAACAACAGTCACAACAGTTACAACAGTAACAACATCAACGACAGTAACAGCAGTCACACCAGTAAAAACATTAACAACATGAACAACAGTCACAACATTAACAACAGTCACATCAGTCACAACATTAACAACAGTAACAACAGTCACAACAGTTACACCAGTCATAAAAGTAACAACATTAACAACAGTTACAATGGTCACAACAGTCATAAAAGTAACAACATTAACAACAGTCACGTCAGTCACAACATTAACAACAGTAACAACAGTCACAACAGTCACAGCAGTCATAAAAGTAACAACAATTACAACATTAACAACAGTCACAACATTAACAACAGGCACAACATTAACAACAGTCACAACAGTTACAACAGTCACAACATTAACAACAGTCACAACAGTAACAACAATTACATTAGTCATAACATTAACAACAGTCACAACAGTCACAACACTCACAACAGTCACAACTGTCACAACTGTAACAACAGTCACAACAGTTACAACCGTTACAACAGTAACAGCAGTCACAACTGTAACAACAGTCACAACAGTAACAACAGTCACAACATTAACAACAGTCACAACAGTCACAACAGTTACACCAGTCACAACAGTAGCAACAGTCACAACATTAACAACAGTAACAACAGTCACAACATTAACAACAGTCACAACAGTCACAACAGTTACACCAGTCACAACAGTAACAACAGTCACAACATTAACAACAGTTACACCAGTCACAACTGTAACAACAGTCACAACAGTCACAACTGTAACAACAGTCACAACAGTAACAACAGTCACAACATTAACAACAGTCACAACAGTCACAACAGTTACACCAGTCACAACAGTAACAACAGTCACAACATTAACAACAGTAACAACAGTCACAACATTAACAACAGTCACAACAGTCACAACAGTTACACCAGTCACAACAGTAACAACAGTCACAACATTAACAACAGTTACACCAGTCACAACTGTAACAACAGTCACAACAGTCACAACTGTAACAACAGTCACAACAGTTACAACCGTTACAACAGTAACAGCAGTCACAACTGTAACAACAGTCACAACATTAACAACAGTCACAACAGTCACAACAGTTACACCAGTCACAACAGTTACAACCGTTACAACAGTAACAGCAGTCACAACTGTAACAACAGTCACAACATTAACAACAGTCACAACATTAACAACAGTAACAACAGTCACAACCGTTACAACAGTAACAGCAGTCACAACTGTAACAACAGTAACAGCAGTCACAACTGTAACAACAGTAACAACAGTAACAACAGTCACAACTGTAACAACAGTCACAACAGTTACAACCGTTACATCAGTAACAGCAGTCACAACTGTAACAACAGTCACAACATTAACAACAGTCACAACAGTCACAACAGTTACACCAGTCACAACAGTAACAACAGTCACAACTGTAACAACAGTCACAACATTAACAACATTGACAACAGTAACAACATTAACAACAGTCACAACAGTCACAACTGTTACAACATTAACAACATTAACAACAGTAACAACAATAATAACAGTCACAACAGTCACAACATTAACAACAGTTACGGCAGTCACAACATTAACAACATTAACAACATTAACAACAATCACAACAGTCACAACAGTAACAACAGTCACAACAGGTCGACTCAAACCCGACTGTGTTTCTGTTTCAGATAACTTTCTGTGTCCGTGTTGTCATAGTGGGTACTTCCCAGCGTCTCTGATAATCACTCCCACATTGTCGACCTGCGGGCTGCATGTTGTTGTTGTTTTGTTCGTTGGAACTAATCAGGAAACACATTTGCAAGTTTCTGTATAAAAGCGAGGCCCAGACCCTGATGAGTCACACTGTGAACAATAAGTGCTGCTCTGTTTGACAACAACCTGCAGCACAGATCAGGTTCAGTCTGCTGACTCATCCTGTCACTGTACAACAGAAAGCCCCACATGTCGTCTGTTGCCAGGTTGCTCACTTCCCTCTTCCTTCACCTCCAGCAGCTCCCTGCCTCCATCTGACCTCCACCTCCTCTGTGTCTGACAGACCAACATGGCCGGTCTTCAGCCACTCTTCCTGCTGACCGTCAGCTGCTGCCTGGCATCGTCTGCAAGACCTCAACACCACTTCCCGCCATGCACGGTGGTGAGTATAAGCTGTGTGTTTCCTGCCTCACTACAGTATTACTGTGACTAACTGCAATGTAAACCACATACACAAATCACATGTTCAACACACAAGGAATGTAAGCAGTCTATATTAAATCAGTGATAACAGCAGGAGTCAGAGAGTCCGGCTCATAAGTTTACTGATGTTAACTCCTGACCACAGATCTGAGTTGGTCTGCCCGTCGCTCGTCTGCTACAATAAATCACAGTGTTTGTTTGTGTAAGAGAGGAATGCCTCGTTCAGGATCCCACAAATATGCAGAGTAGCTCAGTGTGCTCGGCCTCAGACAGAGATGGAGACAGTTTTATGAGCTGTTTTTGGAGGGGGGGGGGGTCTCTGGACATCTGGTCTCAATTATAAACTCACTTAATAACTGAAATACTTGAATCTATTGAGGGAGAAGAGAAGAGCTGTAACTGTTATAAAGGTGTGTTTTCTTTACAATACCTCGGTCTGAGTAGAGTCGGCTACCTCTGAGTTAATGTAAACAGAACTACATGTTGCATCATGAGACCAGCTCGGTCTTCAACCCTCAGAGGACTCAGCTGCTGTCTGCAGCCGCTGTCGATACTCTGACACATGAATCCACTTAAATCCAGGTGCTGGGTTGTGTCACGGTCAGGGGGGCTGGCAGCACGCCGAAATCATCAGACCTGTGTTTGTCTCTATTCTCAGGTCCAGATGGACGTGTTCTGCAGCGGTCTGAGCCTCAAGAGCGTCCCAGCCAAACTTCCTCATGCCGTGCACATGTTGGACCTCTCTCGTAACCAGGTGCAGAATCTGAGTCAGGAGACTCTGGCGCACCACACCGGCTTTCACCATCTGAAGCTCCACTCCAACAAGATTCACTTCATCCAGCCGGGCCTCTTCAAAGACATGCCAGATCTGAAGGTCCTGGATCTGTCCAGGAATCATCTGAATGTGGTCGCTCTGTCCAAAATCAACATTGGGCCTCTTACCGCTGTACACTCACTTGATCTTTCAAACAACGGGCTGTACACAGGAATGTCTGACTACTTCCTGTCTGACTCGCCAGTGCTGGAGAATCTCTCTCTGAACAGCAACAGCATCACCAAAATATCCCAGAACACGTTCAGCGGCTCCTCATCGTTGACCAAGATCAGCCTCCACAACAATGTCATACTGGAGATCGAGGACGGAGCGTTTGACTCATTAAATCATCTCTCTGAACTCGATCTGTCCAAGAACTCAATCACCTGCATCACAGACTTCAACCTGTCCAACCTAACGGTTCTGAACCTGAGTAAGAACAGCGTGGAATTCTTCCAGAGCAGCAAATCTGAAAGCCACTACAAACTTAAGTCTTTAGATCTGAGTGAAAACAAAATGTCCTACTTTCCTCTTCTCCTCGAAAAGAATGAGCTTCAGTATCTGGACATTTCACGAAACAGACTCCAGAGCATCAACGTCACAGGAAATCCTGAATATAGCTATATTTTCCCTAAACTGAGACACCTGGACATGAGCTACAACCAGCTCAGGAGCATACCAGAGTCTTTCTTCAAATGCATTAGATCACTGGAGGTCCTGAATGTGAGCAACAACTGTCTCAGCTCGTTTTCTGCCACAGGTTGTCTTCGGGTGGTGAAGATCATTGATCTGAGCTTCAACTCTCTGCAGAGTCTCATGTTCAAAGAAAACACTCTGGAGACACTGGAGGAACTCTTCTTACAGGGAAACAACCTCGCCACCCTCCACCACCAGGTGTTTCAAAGACTGCCGAGAATCAGACACCTGCAGCTGCAGCAGAACAACCTGGAGATCTGTTCATCAGACCAGATCCACCAGGATCCTGCAGAGTGTGTCTGCTTCACTTCAGTACGGAACCTGCAGTTCCTGAACCTGTCTGAGAACAACCTGAGGACTCTGCCTGCCAATGCCTTCACCAATACCTCACTGAAGGTTCTGGACCTGTCCCTGAACCCAGGTCTAGACATGGACCAGCATTCCCTGTCTGGTCTGGAGCACTCTCTGGTTCACCTGTTGCTGAGGGAGAATAACATCTCCAATCTGAACACAGATCTGTCCTCCCTGACAAGTCTCAGACACATCGACCTGTCCACCAACCAGCTGACCACCCTGCCTGTATGGAACAGGGAGTCCTCCATCGAGTCCCTGAACCTGCAGAACAACAACCTGGTGACCCTGGAGTCCAGCACTGTGCTGGTTCTGGAACGCTCCCTGAAGACCCTCTATATGGGCTCCAACCCTCTGAGCTGCTGCAGTAACCTGGACTTCCTGCACATGGTGCAGCACTCGGCGGTGGTGGTCCCAGACATTGAGACCGTCACCTGCATCCACGACGAGTACTCTGAGCCAGTCAACATCGAGAAGGTGACGCAGAAGATGTGTCACCGAGCCAGCATCCAGAATTACATCGTTGCTGTCATCCTGACAGCATTACTGCTGATGGTCGTCCTCGCACTGCTGGTTAAATGTTGTCACACCAGGAAACACAAACACAGCCGGAGCTTCAGTGCTTGATGTGGATCAACAGAGAACATGAAGGAACACGAAGGAACGTGAAGGAAGACGGTCAGTGGTTTAACCAGAGACACAAAACATGAATGTAGGCTGTAAAGTTTTCTGAAGGGGGACGGTCTGTGATACTTCAGGGACACATACAGATCTGCTCAGTGATGGGCTGAGACACCTGTCCATCAGTCACCTGTCCATCAGTCACCTGTCCATCAGACACCTGTCCATCAGTCACCTGTCCATCAGTCACCTGTCCATCAGAGAACTGTCCAAAAATCAGAACTTATGGTGGAAAATATTTTTTCTTCTTGTACTTTAAATGAGAAGTTTGACTTTTATAATGAACTTCTTGGTTTCAGCATCTAGTGGTCATTGTAGGAATTGTGGCTCTACAGCAGGGCTGTTTCCTGTTTGGTGTTAGCATTAGCTACATGCTAACCATCAGTTTATAGAATGTAAATGGAAAAATACACACAAAACACTTCAGCACTGTTTGACTATCTACAATATACACTTATTTTCTTATTCGCTGAACGATGAAAATCGTTTTGACTATGCAAGCATCTGCTACCTAGCTTAGCTTAGCATTAGGACTGAAAACAGGAGGAAACAGCTTATCTCCAGCCAAAGGTGAAATAATCTGCGTTCGGGGCGCCATTTAGCTCAGTTGGTAGGCACGCGTCCCATGTGCCGAGGCTCTGCAGCAGACCCGGCTGGTCCCTTTGCTGCGTGTCATTCCCCCTCTCTCTCCCCCTGTTTCCTGTCATATCTTCAGCTGTACTGTCAATAAAGCCATAAAAGGCCCAAAAAATACTTAAAAAATAAAAAATAAATAATCTGCGGTCTGCACCTCTAAATCTCACTAGGATGTTATATCTTTAATTTGTGTGTTTTTCTGATAGAAATGAGCTAATTAGTGAGTTTGGCAGATTTCCTAAGATAGCTAAGCTAGCAGTTTCCTCTGAGCCTTTAAAGACAGTTTGACATCATGGTCAAACTGTGTAGCAACACGTGATGAACGCTCAGATCCACAAAGACTTGGTGGAGATCAGTAGATAAATGTTTTTAAGCATCACAAAGCCCATGATATCTGATATTTGATTCATTTGGTCAGATAAAATTTTGAGAGTCTAGAAGTGCTGCACCATTTAATCATTTTATTCATGTTAGCAAAGAGCTAAACAGGAAGTTAGATGCTCATCCAGTGCTGAGCTCAACTGGTCGAACAGAACATCTGGGTCATTTTACACCCAGCAAGTCACACCTTTCCTTGAGAAGCTTGCAACCGGGCTCCTCCTCCGACGAGATACCCAGTTCTTATTAAATGTCCATGGTTTCCTCCTGTTTCCAGTCTTTATGCTAAACTAAGCCAAGTTAAGAAATTATCATTGTTCTAATATGTCAGGTTTAAATGAAGGGTTACAACAGTGAGACATTTGAGACTTGCTGACTGTGATGTGACGTTCAGTGTCAAACAATCTCAGAGGGGAATTTTCCTTTAAGCTAAAAATAAAACAGAAACACTACAGAAGGAAACACAAAGCTGTTCAGAGTCACATGACTTGTTCTTATGAAGCCGTCTATTACTTTTCATGTAGTTTGCACTTTAATGTCTGTGTGTGTGTGACTGTCTTTGTTAACACTAAGATATAAACAAACTTTGATTATGAGGTCAGACAGTTTAAACAAGTCGTCTCTGTACGGATCAACAGGCCTGTGTGGATATAGAATATATATTGATCTTAGTGATGAAGTTAAACTGAACACTGAAATAAAAACTGATACTCTGAAGTATTTTTATAAATGAAGACATGAAGTCAGCGCTGTCATGTAGTGAGCTACACTGAGATCCACAGTTTCAAATGTGTTTATTATCATTATTATTGTTTTTGTTGTTGTTATTATTCTGATAAGTAAAGTTGATTATTGAGTGTATTTTTCTCGTCCTGTCATGTTTTTATATTAAATGTAAGACGTATTTTGTACTAAATGACTTTTCTTCACTTCAACACTGTGTGACATTTCATTTGTGTAAAAACATAAAATATTATGAACACAAGAAGTTTTAACTTCATTATTTTTACTGAGACCTGAAAATAATATTTTTAACTCTATATAATGTTCGTTTTTTTGAATGGAGTTCAGCAGGTTTTCAAAGTGAGACACTGATTATTGAGACGTTTTATTGGCTGAACTTTGTTACAGCGTGAGATGAGACCGATAGCTACATCCAGCAGCCAGTTAGCGTAGCTTAGCACAAAGACTAGAAACGGGGAAACTGGAGGTTTCTGGACAGAAGCAGGCTAACAGTTTCCCTCTGATTCCAGTCTTTATGCTAAGCTAAGCTAACTGCTTCATATACAGTGTATTCACATGAGACACACTGATGATCATTTCTGTCAGACTTTGAAAAGCATGGTTTCTTAAGACTTCATAAAATAATCTGAGATTAAAGTAATTTCATAATATTTACTCATGATTATTGAACAAAACCTCCGTCAACCAGTCAGACAGTCTAATATTAATGTTTTTATTTTTGTATGGTTGTGTTTGTTAAGATATCATGTAAGCTGTTTAATCAGTAATGACCGATACCCAACACAAACAGATGAATTAGATTTTTTATTCATAGCGGTATAAAAGAGATAAACTGATTATTTGAGATGCTGAAAACAGATCATGTTTAATAGTTGACAGTTAATTTATGTTAATTAACTAATAAATAAGTCAGGTACTTTCCTTCAGAAAAAAGAGTGGTGATAATAATGTGTTAATGTTTATGGTCCACAGGGGACGTGGGAAATTTTTTAACTTACCATGAAGCTGATGTCAAACAGTGAACAGAGAGGTGACCTCACTGATAACTGCAGATGAGTTTATGACCCATCCAACACTTCATAAACATGAATGTGATATTACTTCAGGCTGAGAGCCGACAGAAGGTCATAAACAGTCGTCATGGTGTCATGATGCAGCAGGGACTTTATATATATATATGAATACAATGAAATATGTTTTCTCAGTCATAAAAAGGTGGCATCACTTGCCTGCACCAATCAGGTTTCAGAAACACTAGCATCATAATCTGTCAGTGAAATGTGATCAGATCCTGGTTTACATTAGCATTTACATTTATCAGATGCTTTTGTCCAAAGCAACTTACAGTAATTCATACATACATACATTCACACACTGATGGTGGCGGCTGCCATGCAAGCTGCTGACCAGCACATCAGGAGCAGTCTGGGGTTCAGTATCTTGCCCAAAGACACTTCAACATGCAGACCAGGGGAATCGAACCAGTGGCCTCCCAATAACAAGACGCTGGAAGATTTAACTCTTCATAAATTATAAATAAAGGTGCTGATTTCATCATAAAAAGGTTTTAAAGGTGCAATATGTGAGAATTTCCCATCAGTCGAATTCACTCTCAGAACAAACAGTACATCACCAGAGAAACCGCTACCTGCCACTGAGTGTAGCTGCAGTTAGCTGGTTAGCTCAATTAGCTGTGCAGCTAGCAGTCTGGGGGAGTGTTGGAGTTTACCTTGCTAACACAGGAGCTTTGGACCAGGACAGACTGGAGCTAGCTGGTTAGCATGCTAACTTCAGTGATATCTCTGAATCTCACAACACAAACGTCATCAAGTCAAAACTGTTTTTTTTTTTTACATTCTCTTGAAAATGTATTGAATTAAATTTTTAAGTAAAATTCTTACATATTGCATCTTTAATGTGAGTAAAAAGAAAAATACAGTTCACAACTCTTGTACGACTCAAAGTGTTCTACTGACTGATAAATACACAGTGCACGTGTAAAAGAAAAAATAAAATGATAACAATGTAAAAATATTAACATAAAATATATTTAAAAAGACAATTAAAACAGATCAGAGGTTTCCTCACAGGCTTTAATGTGATAGTTTTGACCTTCTACTTCCTGTGTTTACAACAGATCAGAAAGTTGATGTTTGTAATGAAAGTGAGTCAGTCGTCCTCAGAGACAAACACTGACGGAGGGTCGTTAACTGACAGGGTGGAGCAGGAAGTGAAATAATCAGTCACACACAGCTTTCGTCTTCATAACATTGGTTTACCCAACATGTCAGAATGTAAAAACACAGACGGACTCTGTGTTTACAGAAGGAGAATATGAATGAACACATTAATCAGAAGTGAATCACTGCAGACGTTTGTCTCAGCTCCTGTTTCAGTAGACGAAGTGTAATCTGTCCTTCTGGGTTTATAATCATCTGGACTGTAGAGGACAGGAAACCTCAGAGCTGATCTTCTTCCCTGTAATCTGCAGTCTGTTTGTTTGTGTTGGTGACGAGGAGCAGCTCTCTGCTGCAGCTCACATCACTGATGACCGTTTCTGCTCCACTACCTGAATCACACGATCAGCTCTTCATCAAGCTCTGATAATGGCCAGGTCATTGACTCAGGTGTGTTGGAACAGAGAAACATCCACAGGAACATGCTGAGTCCAGAGACTCAGAGCCCCTCTTGACAGAGCTGTGGTGGATGTGGCTATTAGACAGATTCAACATTTAACTGTCATGTATCATCACAGTAACAGCTTTACATATATCAGCAGCTGTAAACACATAAAAACACAAACACCTGTACACTGAACATATAAGGAGTAGTTAACGTTAATAGAATATATGTCCGTATATATATGTTTGTATATATATGTCCGTGTATATATGTCTGTATATATATGTCAGTGTATATATGTCAGTGTATATATGTAAGTGTATATATATGTCAGTGTATATATGTCAGTGTATATATGTCAGTGTATATATGTCAGTGTATATATATGTCAGTGTATATATGTCTGTGTATATATGTCTGTGTATATATGTCCGTGTATATATGTCTGTGTATATATGTCTGTATATATATGTCAGTGTATATATGTCAGTGTATATATGTCAGTGTATATATATGTCAGTGTATATATGTCAGTGTATATATGTCAGTGTATATATGTCTGTGTATATATATGTCAGTGTATATATGTCTGTATATATATGTCAGTGTATATATGTCAGTGTATATATGTCTGTGTATATATATGTCAGTGTATATATGTCTGTATATATATGTCAGTGTATATATGTCTGTGTATATATATGTCAGTGTATATATGTCTGTATATATATGTCAGTGTATATCTGTCAGTGTATATATATGTCAGTGTATATATGTCTGTGTATATATATGTCAGTGTATATATGTCTGTGTATATATGTCAGTGTATATCTGTCAGTGTATATATATGTCAGTGTATATATGTCAGTATATATATATGTCAGTGTATATATGTCAGTGTATATATGTCAGTATATATATATGTCAGTGTATATATGTCTGTGTATATATGTCTGTGTATATATGTCAGTGTATATATGTCAGTGTATATATGTCAGTGTATATATGTCAGTATATATATGTCAGTGTATATATGTCTGTGTATATATGTCAGTGTATATATGTCAGTGTATATATATGTCTGTGTATATATGTCAGTGTATATCTGTCAGTGTATATATATGTCAGTGTATATATGTCTGTGTATATATGTCAGTGTATATCTGTCAGTGTATATATATGTCAGTGTATATATGTCTGTGTATATATATGTCAGTGTATATATGTCAGTGTATATATGTCAGTGTATATATGTCAGTGTATATATGTCTGTGTATATATGTCTGTATATATATGTCAGTATATATATGTCAGTGTATATATGTCAGTGTATATATGTCTGTATATATATGTCAGTATATATATGTCAGTGTATATATGTCAGTGTATATATATGTCAGTGTATATATGTCAGTGTGTATATATGTCAGTGTATATATGTCAGTGTATATATGTCTGTGTATATATATGTCAGTGTATATATGTCTGTATATATATGTCAGTGTATATATGTCAGTGTATATATGTCAGTGTATATATGTCAGTGTATATATGTCAGTGTATATCTGTCAGTGTATATATATGTCAGTGTATATATGTCTGTGTATATATATGTCAGTGTATATATGTCAGTGTATATATGTCAGTATATATATGTCAGTGTATATATGTCTGTGTATATATGTCAGTGTATATATGTCTGTGTATATATGTCAGTGTATATATGTCAGTGTATATATATGTCAGTGTATATATGTCAGTGTATATATATGTCAGTATATATATGTCTGTGTATATATGTCTGTGTATATATGTCAGTGTATATATGTCAGTGTATATATATGTCAGTGTATATATGTCAGTGTATATCTGTCAGTGTATATATGTCAGTGTATATATATATGTCAGTGTATATATGTCAGTGTATATATATGTCAGTGTATATATGTCTGTGTATATATGTCAGTGTATATATGTCAGTGTATATATATGTCAGTGTATATATGTCAGTGTATATATATGTCAGTGTATATATGTCAGTGTATATATGTCAGTGTATATATATGTCAGTGTATATATATGTCAGTGTATATATGTCAGTGTATATATATGTCTGTGTATATATGTCAGTGTATATATATGTCAGTGTATATATGTCTGTGTATATATATGTCAGTGTATATATGTCAGTATATATATGTCAGTGTATGTATATGTCAGTGTATATATGTCAGTGTATATATGTCAGTGTATATATGTCTGTGTATATATGTCAGTGTATATATGTCAGTATATATATGTCTGTGTATATATGTCTGTGTATATATGTCTGTGTATATATATGTCAGTGTATATATGTCAGTATATATATGTCAGTGTATATATGTCAGTATATATATGTCAGTATATATATGTCTGTGTATATACGTCTGTGTATATATGTCTGTGTATATATATGTCAGTGTATATATGTCAGTATATATATGTCAGTGTATATATATGTCAGTATATATATGTCAGTGTATATATGTCAGTGTATATATGTCAGTATATATATGTCAGTGTATATATGTCTGTGTATATATGTCAGTATATATATGTCTGTGTATATATGTCTGTGTATATATGTCTGTGTATATATATGTCAGTGTATATATGTCAGTATATATATGTCAGTGTATATATGTCAGTATATATATGTCAGTATATATATGTCTGTGTATATATGTCTGTGTATATATGTCTGTGTATATATGTCAGTGTATATATATGTCAGTATATATATATCAGTGTATATATGTCAGTATATATATGTCAGTATATATATGTCAGTATATATATGTCTGTGTATATATGTCTGTGTATATATGTCAGTATATATATGTCAGTATATATATGTCTGTGTATATATGTCAGTGTATATATGTCAGTATATATATGTCAGTGTATATATATGTCAGTATATATATATCAGTGTATATATGTCAGTATATATATGTCAGTGTATATATGTCTGTATATATATATCAGTGTATATATGTCAGTATATATATGTCAGTGTATATATGTCTGTATATATCTGTCAGTGTATATATGTCAGTGTATATATGTCTGTGTATATATATGTCAGTGTATATATGTCAGTGTATATATGTCAGTGTATATATGTCAGTGTATATCTGTCAGTGTATATATATGTCAGTGTATATATATGTCAGTGTATATATATGTCAGTGTATATATGTCAGTGTATATATATGTCAGTGTATATATATTTCAGTGTATATCTGTCAGTGTATATATGTCAGTGTATATATATGTCAGTGTATATATCTGTCAGTGTATATATGTCAGTGTATATATATGTCAGTGTATATATGTCAGTGTATATATGTCAGTGTATATATATGTCAGTGTATATATATGTCAGTGTATATATGTCTGTGTATATATGTCAGTGTATATATGTCAGTGTATATATATGTCAGTGTATATATATGTCAGTGTATATATGTCTATGGCAGCAGCTCCGTGACTTCCTGCTCTTCATGTTTTCTTCTTGTGTTTATCAGATGAGACGATGGAGTCAGACAGGAAGTGTTTAATGTGAAACAGACCTCCGTCACTTTCCTCCACCCTCTGACTCACAGCGCAGCATTAACCTGACTTTATCACACTGAAGTCATGGAGAGATCAAACACATATTTTATTACAGGAGGAGGAGAGGAGGGGAGAGGAGAGGAGAGGAGAGGAGAGGAGGTTTGGTTTTAAAATTCACTTTATTGAGCCACTTCAAGAAGCAAACAAAATCATTCTTTCACTTGCCTCAGGATAACAACAACAATAACCAAATCAACACCAACCACACAAAGAGAGTTTCAGAGATGATTATCCAGATCCCCGTCTTCCCCACGGAGCATACAAACTCCCCAAGAGCCCACATAAGTTTGAAAACCTGCAAAGTGTCCATCACTTTACAGTAGACATGTTCCACCTGCAGTCGGGCCTTCAGCAGTCCTCTCAGAACCGGCACCAGCTCCACACTGCCCACTGGTTGCACTTGGTTTCTGCGGGTCAGCCAGATGGCCAGCTTTGCAGAACCAGATATAAGGTTCAACAGGGTGTGGACAGACTTCTTCTTTACACAGTATTTTGGGCCAAAAATAAACAAATAAAAGAAAATACCTCTCCAAGACCCTGAAACCAGGTTTTTAAATAATGAAACAAATGTCTAGACGAGAACACGGAACAAATAAATGCTCTCAGTCTGTGAACAGAGAATACATCCCTCCCCAGCTCAGGATCAAGGTGCACTCTGTATCTGTTTGTAGCACTGTGCACAATCCTCCACTGGAGGTCTGCTGTCCACTTTTCAACAGGCAGCTTGTACAGGGACCTCCAGCTGCCTTTCGGGGAAACATCTGGGCCAAAGAACTCAGTCTACCTCGACTCCTCCATCCCTGCCAGAGATGGCACATTTAGGGTTTTGCCGCTGATGTGGTGAGGTGCTTTTTTCTCCACAGCCCTGATAGAGGGCAGCTGCATGGATATCAGCCATGTGGCTGAAGGAGGACAGGGACTGATCAGCATCCAATCTAAGATCGCCTCCGTTAGACTCAGAACATCCCCCTGGTTGGAGATAAAAAATTTGACATCATCTGCATAGGCAGAAAGGGTTGGAAAACTCGATCAGGCATGAAGGAACCGGTCAATGAGAGACCACCGAGTCGATCTCTCAGCCTGCACAGCAAAGGATCGATGGCTAGGCTGTGCAGCTGGCCCGAGACAGGACAACCCTGTCTGATCCCACGCTTTACAGGGATTGGCCGACTCAGCCCACCTTCACCATACACTGTGCATCCCTGTACAACAAACTCTCTCAATACTCTCTTGCTTCCTGTCTACATTATTTTTGAACAGCGCACCAGTAGCACCGACCGTGCCAATAAAACCAGCACCCCCCAGCCGCGACACCGCCTCCGGCCGCGGGCCCGGCACCACCACCTCCATCGGCGGCTGCCTGCTGTTTGTGCGGACAGGTGGAGCGTTTATGACCCACATCTCCACATTCAAAACACTTCATCTGTCCTAAGCTGGCGTACACCATGTAAGAGCCGTCACCGTGTTTAACTCTGAAGGACACATCCAGTGTTGGTGTGGGCGAGTCAAGGAACATTAACACCTGCCGCCTCAGAGACTGGACATGTTTCAGTTTGGGGTCCTTACAATCCAAACTCACAGTTCTAAAGTCGCTGGTAAACTTCCCGTACCTCCACAGCTCATTCTCCAACAGATCCTTGGGAATGAACGGAGGGACACCGGATAGACGGAGATGGCATCTTGGCAGACGCCATTCCTCCCAAAAACCACCAACAAAACCATTGATTAGTCGGTCAACTCACTCAGTAAAAGTATCAAAAAGCTTACCTGATCATGCACATACATGTGAAATCTGATAAACAGGGACAGCAAACAATTCAAAACTCCGCGCCACTCACACAGCCACTACCACCAACCACTCACGCTGACTGGAAACGGAAACGAGGTGAGGAGAGGAGAGGAGGAGAGAGGAGAGGAGGAGGAGAGGAGGTTTGGTTTTAAAAGTCCCTTTATTGAACCACTTCAAGAGGCAAACAAATTCACTCTTTCACTCGCCTAAGAATGACAACATCAACAACAACAACAACAACAACACAGTCAACAAACCAGAGAGAGTTTCAGATATGTATATTCAACTCCCCCTCTTCCCCCACAGAGCACCAAACCTCCTCAACAGCCCATATATTTTTGAACACCTGCAAAGCGCCCGTCATTTTGTAGTATGCATGTTCCACCCGCAGTCGGGCCTTCAGCAGTCCTCTCAGAACCGACACTGGCTCCACACTGCCCACTGTTTGCACTTTGTTTCTGCGGGTCAGCCAGATGGCCAACTTTGCAGAACCAGATATAAAGTGTAGCAGTGTATGGACAGGCCTTTTCTTTGCACAATATTTTGGGCCAAAGATAAACGACTCGAAAGAAAAAACCTCCCCAAAACCCAGAAACCATGGTTTTTAGCAAATGTCAAAACGAGGATACTGAACAAACAAATGTGCCAAAGTCTCAGCCTGTGAACAAAAAATGCATCCCTTCCCGAGCTCAGGATCAAGGTGCACTCTGTATCTGTTTGTAGCTATTGCCCCGTGCACAATCCTCCACTGGAGGCAGCTTGTACAGGGACCGCCAGCTGCCTTTTGGGGAAATGTCTGGGCCAAAAAACTCAGTCCACCTCGACTCCTCCCATCCTGCGAGAGACTGCACATTTAGGGTCTTGACACTTATATGATAGAACGCTTTTTTTCTGACAGCCTGAAACTTGTCCAGGTGAGGGGTTTCAAATGACAGCAGCTGACCCTCTCCCTCCTGCCACTCCCCCACCGCTGGGGTGATGAACAGAGAAGGGAAGCTGTATTCGCACTCTTCACTCCACTGATCACACAGCAAGTGATCTTCAGCAGTCTCTTTAAGGTGTTGAGGCAGGGCAGCACAGACTTCCTCCACCACTTTTTTGATCAGCCTGATAGAGGTGATGTTACTCTTGTTCCTCAGGTTGTCCAGAGATGTTGCCGTCATCTTCATTAGTTGGCCGAGTTTGGCGCAGCCAGCTCCTCTCAGACTGGCTCGAAGGCTGGCAGACTGCAGAGTTCGAGTGTTGATTAAACTGTTGAAGAACAGAGGCTCCTCAAACAGCCACATCCCCGGAGTCTCTGCAGTGTCACGCTTGATCCTGAAAATCCACCAAGCCTGCAGAACCGAGGTGTAGAAAGGTGTTAATCCATTTAGGTCCATGTTCTCAGGTTGTAGGAGGAACAGGTGTTTATCGCATTCCAGCCTTCCGGATCTTCTTAGCAGCCAGCGAGCCATGTCGCACCAGCTTGGGAAACAGTCATAGAGAAGTTTTTGAGCCGTTCTGAATCTGAAATCGGCGATCTTGGATTGGATGCTGATCAGTCCCTGTCCCCCTTCAGCCACAGGTAGATAAAGGCCAGCTGCACGGATCCCGTGTTTTCCAGACCAAAAAAAGTCCAGAATGGCTCTTTGAATGTCCTATATCAGGCCTCTCGGTGGTGTCAGCGCTATCAGTTTGTGCCAGAGGGTCGAGGCAACCAAATTATTGGCAACCAGAACTCTCCCCCTATATGACAACTGGGGTAGCAACCATTTCCATTTAGACAACCAAGCACACACTTTCTCCTTCACTCCCTCCCAATTCTTTTTCTGGTAGCCCTCTGTGCCCAAAAAGACTCCCAATACCTTCAATCCCTCCTTCCCCCATTTGAGTCCTCCAGGAAGACCTGGCATTACCTGGTTATGTCCAACCCACAAAGCTTCACTTTTTGCCCAGTTCACCCGTGCAGAAGACGCCATAGTCAGTTCCTGTAAAGTCAGCTCGAAGTCCAGAGCAGCTTTCTCCCCCTCACTGAGCTGTGGAAGCCCCTTCAGGAGCTCCTCACGGCCTTCCATGCTGCATTGCTCTTCTGCAAAGAGTTTAGTGTAGAAGTCCATTGCATGGCTCCTCATCTCATCTGGACTGGTGGTCACTCTGCCTCCTGGCAGCTCAAGGCAGGTCATGTGTTTCCTCTGTGCCACCGTCCTCTCCAGGTTAAGAAAAAAGAGGTTGGGGCATCCATGTCCTTCAGCTGGAGGAAATGAGACCTTACCAGAGCTCCCTTCACCCTCTCCTGCAGAAAGGAGCTCAAAGCCAACCTCTTCTCCTTCAGCAGCTGGCCTTTAGCTGGATCTGAGTCTCCATGTAATTCCTCTTCCATGCTCTTTATGCTCGCTTCGAGTTCCTGAACTGTTGATTTTATCTTAGCAGTTGAATGGGAGGTGTACTGCTGGCAAAAAACACGAATCTGTGCCTTGCCCACCTCCCACCACAGCTTCAGAGAACTGAAGTTAGCTTTTTGAAGCTTCCACTTTTGCCACAGAGATTTAAAGTGCTGGCAAAAAACAGTGTCCTGCAGGAACTTGTTGTTAAAGAGCCAGTAGGACTTGACCCTTTCACCTGGCTAGATGTTCAAAATTAAATTCACAAAATGGTGGTCAGTGAAACCAACTGGATTTATCTGGCAGTGAATCAGTCTGGAGCTTAGGTTTGGGGAAATGTAGATCCTGTCCAGTCGTGCAGCACTGACCCTGCTGTTACTGACCCTCACCCATGTGTATTGTCTGGACTGTGAATGTTTTACCCTCCATGTGTCTAACAGATCCAGATGTGTGATGATTTTATTGAGGCTTTGAGCTGACTGAGGATGAGGTTCCTCACTTGTCCTGTCTAAAGTGAAATCTAATTAGCAGCTAAAATCTCCACCGATGATGAGCGGATCCTGATGGTAGTTTCTCAGCTCATTTTCCATCAGGTTGAAGAAACTTATTATTATTACTTATTTACAGTTTTCAGGAAAAACATATCACTGTCACCTCATCATTTGAGGCCAAGACAAAAAGTTTTTAAAAATTCAAAATGAATTCCCCATCCCCCCCAATAGAGCAGAGAAATCCGCCCACAGCCCACATCTGACTGAAAGCCAGAGTATTGTCCACCATTTTGAAATAAGCATGTTCAACATGCAGTCGGGCTTTCACCAGTCCCTTCATGGCCGGCAGCAGCTCCACACTGCCGACGCCCTGAGCGAGGTTCTTGCGAGTCACCCAGATGGCGAACTTAGCAGATGCACTCAGAAAGTTCACCAGGGTGTGCACAGTCTTTCTTTTCGCATAATACTTTGGACCAAAGATAAACAATGCAAAACTGAAAACCTCCCCCAGTCCCTCAAACCACCTTTTTAAAAGAAGGAACATTTCAGCAAGTCGAGGACACTCAACAAACAAATGCTCAAGTGTTTCTGTTTGTGTGCAGAACCCACATCCCTCCCTCAGCTCAGGATCAAGGTGTGCTCTGTATCTGTTTGTAGCTATCGCCCCATGTACAATCCTCCACTGGAGGTCTGCTGTCCGCTTTTCAACAGGCATCTTGTACAGGGACCGCCAACTGCCTTTCGGGGAGACGTCTGGACCCAAAAACTCGGCCCACCTCGACTCCCTCACTCCTGCCAAAGTGCTCAGGTTGAGAACCTTGACACAGGCCTGGTAAAGGTCTTTCGTTCCTGCATCCTGAAACTTGTCCAGGCGAGGAGTTTTGGAAGACAGCAACTGTCCTCCTTCCTGCTGCCATTCTCCCAGAGCCGGAGTGACCGACACAGAAGGAAAACCGTATTCACCCTCCTCACTCCACTGCTCACAGTTCAAACGGTCTTCCACAAATGTTCTCAGAGGTGGTGGCAGTTCGGCACAGACTTCCTCCAACACTCTGTTAATTATCCTGCTGGAGGTGATGTTGCTGTTGTCCCTCGGAGCGTCAACAGATGTTGCCGTTGTCTTCAGTAGATGACCCAGTTTGGTGCAGCCGGCCTCTCTGAATTTGGCTCGCAGGCTGGCAGATTGCAACGTCTTACTCTTTAGCAGGTCGCTAAAGAACAAGGGTTCCTCGAACAACTAAATGCCCCGAGTCTCCTTCTTGTTGCGCTCAATCTTAAAAACCTGCCAAGCCTGCAGAACAGACATGTAAAAAAGTGTTAGTCCACTGATGTCGACGTCCTCTAGCTTCAACAGGAAGAGTTGCTTGTCATAGCCCAGATGGCCAGCTCTCCTCAGCAGCAGGCGAGCTGTGTCACACCAGCTTGGGGTGCAGTTCTAGAGGAGTTTCTGAGCAGTCCGAAGTCTGAGGGACGCAACTTTTGCGGAGATGTTAATGAGGCCCTGTCCTCCTTCGGCCACAGGCAGATAGAGGGCTGCTGCCCGCACCCAGTGCTTCCCAAACCAGAAGAAATCCAGGATGGCACGTTGGATTTCATCCACCAGGCCTTTAGGTGGGGTCAGAACCATGAGTTTGTGCCAAAGAGTCGAAGCAACCAAGCCATTGGTAACCAGAACTCTTCCCCTATACGACAGCTGCAGCAGCAACCATTTCCATTTAGATAACCGAGCACACACTTTCTCCTTCACTCCCTCCCAGTTCTTTTTTTCGAAGTTCTTTGTTCCGACATAAACGCCCAGAACCTTCAGACCTTCCCTTCCCCACTCAAGTCCACCAGGCAAACTGGGAGCTACCTGATGTCTCCACGGCCCCACCAACAACGCCTCGCTCTTAGACCAGTTTACCCGTGCAGATGAGGCGTTTTGAAACATGTCCAGGGTTTCCCTCAAATGTTGTATATCCTCCTGGCTGGTGACAAAGATGTTTATATCATCTGCTTAAGCAGAAACAACATGAGGAGGATGGCCAAGACTGTGGGACCCCGGCATTGAGAGACCACTAAGCCGCTCTCTCAACTTGCACAGCAAGGGCTCAATTGCTAGGCTGTAGAGCTGACCTGAGATAGGACAGCCCTGCCTTATCCCTCTCTGCACGGGGATAGGCCGACCCAGCCCAGCCCCCATCTTCACCATACACTGTGCACCCCTGTACAATAAACCAACCCACTCCAGAAAACTATCACCAAAACCAAAAGCCCTAAGTGCAGAAAACAAAAACGAGTGATCCACCCTATCAAAAGCCTTCTCTTGATCCAAAGAAACAATTCCCAAATTAACATTGTACGAATTACAAACATCAATCACATCCCTAACAAGAAAAATGTTATCCATTATTGTCCTGTCAGGAACACAATAGGTCTGATTTCTATGTACAATACGATCCAGCGCATCCTTCAGTTTGTTCGATAGTGCTCTAGAGAGCACCTTATAGTCTGTGCAGAGGAGAGCTACTGGTCTCCAGTTCTTGAGCAGCGCCAAGTCACCCTTTTTAGGCAACAAAGAAAGTACTGCTCTTTGGCAGGAGACAGGAAGAGTTCCAGTTTTAAAACTTTCAGATAGAACCTCATGCAGGTCAGGACCAAGGATGTTCCAAAATCGCTGGAAGAAATCCACAGAGAGTCCATCGATTCCTGGTGCCCGTCCTGTCGCCATCTGATTGACATCAGTTGTCAGATCCTCCAGCGTCAGCTCACCATCCAGAGTTGCTCTTTCCTCCTGGTTGAGCTGAGGAAGCCCTTCCAGAAGCTCCCTGCAGGAATCCATGCTGCAGCTCTCTCTCCCAAACAGATTGGTGTAAAAATCTGAAGCATGGCTCCTCATCTCCTCTGGATCGGTGGTCACTCTACCTCCAGGGAGTTCAAGGCAGGTCATTTGCTTCCTCTGCGCCACAGATCTCTCCAAGTCAAAGAAAAAAGAACTCGGGGCATCCATGTCTTTTAACCTTCAGGTAGCGAGACCTGACGAGAGCCCCCTTCACTCTCTCCTGCAGGAAGGAGCTCAGTGCCATCTTTTTTTGTTTTAGGAGCTGACCCGTCGTTGAACTTGTGTCGCCATGCAAGCCCTCCTCTATTTGTTTGATGTTGGTTTCAAGTTCCCTGACCACCGCCTTGATTGTGATTGTGGAGTGGGAGGTGTACTGTTGGCAAAAAACACGAATTTGTGCCTTTCCAACCTCCCACCACATCTTCAAAGAACTACAATCTGATTTTTTTGTTTCCCATAGTTGCCAAAATAGCACAAAACTCTGGTTGAACGAGTTATCCTGTAGGAGCTTGTTGTTAAAAAACCAGTGCGATTTAACTCGTTCACCTGGCAAAATGACTACACACAAGGTGGTGGTCAGTGAAACCAACTGGACTGATGTTGCTATGTGATAATCTAGAGGTAAGATTTTGAGAAATGTATATCCTGTCTAGCCTGGCTGCACTAAACACTGTTTTTGTTGACCCTCACCCATGTGTACTGTCTGGCCTGTGGGTTTTTAACCCTCCATGTGTCTAGAAGATCTAGTTGTGTGATGATGCTGTTAAGACTCTGTGAGGACTGTGGGTGTGGTTCCTCACCTGTCCTGTCCATTATGAAATCTGTGGTGCAGTTAAAGTCACCACCAGTGACCAACTGGTCCTGATGATACTTAATCAATTCAGTTTTTAATAAAGAGAAAAAAGCAAGTCGCTCTGTTCCCTGATTCGGAGCATATATGTTTACAAAACAGAAAGTTGAATTATTAATTCTTGCCCTGACAATTTGTAGACGACCTTTTACGATTTCTATAGTAGACAAAATGGTTACATTTACAGTTGATTTGAACAAAACTGCTACCCCTGCACTAACATTTGTTCCATGGCTGAGGAAACACGAGCCCCCCCACCATAAGCTCCAATCTGCCTCATCAGATGCGATCGTGTGCGTCTCTTGTAAGAGCAGCACATCAACCCTTTTTAGATTTGAGACCTCAGAAATCAACGCTCTTTTATTTTTGTCTCTCCCACCATTAATGTTTAAGGAACCTATTTTGAGGCTCTGCATGGAAAAATGAAAAAGGAAAAACAGACAAGATGACAAAAGCAAAGAGCAGTAAAGAAAGGAAAACCCCATGTGAGACATGATCATTTACTTCCTTCTTGTTTTTACAGTCTTATTTTTTGCTTCTTTTCTTAATGTTGTGATGTGCTTCTTGAGACGGAAGCGTTTCTTTTCATCCAGGATGTCGAAACCAACCTGTCTCTTCAATAAATTGACAGATCTAATACATTTTTCGGTATCACTGAAGTAGTCACTTACTTTAATTGATCTTTTATATGTGACATCTAGAAAGTGGTTGATCTCTTCTGCTGAGTAAGTGTCAGTGTTTCTGATGGAGGCATCACTGATGGACACAGAGTCTGACTCAGAGTCATCCTCCATCTCCTCTCCTTCCACTGATACCTGGCTGCTCTCTGCATCCTGCCCGTCACTGCCTGCAGCTCCTGCAGCCTCAACACTGCCTGCCACCTGTATGCTATCTACAGCAGCCTCAGACTGAGAGTTACTCACGTCTGCAGCCACTGACACGTTGTTCCCCTGTTCCTCTTCATACACATTATATTCTACATGCTCAGCTTCCAACTCTGCACTGGATGCCACAATAGGAGCGGCCACCGGAGCGCTGGGGCCAGCCACCGCCGGCGCCTCCGTCGGCGCCCCCGCACCGTCCTCCGGTGCACCGTCAGCCCCCGCAGCCTGCTGCTTGTGCGGACACGCAAAGCGCTTGTGCCCCACATCACCACACTCAAAGCACTTCATGTGTCCGGATAAACCATGTAGGAACTGTCATCATGCTTTACTCTGAAAGACACGTCTAAAGTTTGATCAGGCGCGTCCAAAACATGAACACCTGCCGCCTTAGCGACTGCACATGCTTCAGTTTGGGATCTCTACATCCCAAACTGACAGTTTTGAAAGCACTGGCAAACTTCCCAAACCTGCGGAGCTCCTTCTCCAGCAGCTCATTTGGGATAAATGGCGGAACACCTGAGACGGTGATCCGGGTGGACGGAACCAACAGCGGGGACACCTGTACAAACATTTCCCTCATGAACACACCACTCCCAATCAAAGAATGAACAAGCGGCTCCTCTTTTAGAAACACGACCACTGCTTTGTTCATTCGTGAGGCAAAAACGAGTTTCTCATGTCCTACCTGCTCGCCGACCGCCAGCAGAACTTCTTCCACAGTAACATTATTATCCGGCGGGACCATCCGCGCTCCGTGCCGGATCGACGGAGGACGCGTCCCGAAGGACGCCATTCCTCCAAAAACACCTGACACACCTCCGATTACTCCTTAAACACTCAATGTATAAATAAAGAAAAACAACTTACCAGATCATGTACATAAAGGAAAGTAGAAAACCAAGTGAAATCCGAAAAAACAGGACAGATTCAAAGCTCCGCGCCACTCGCACATCCACCACCACCAACCACTCACACTCACTCACGCTCACCGGAAACGGAAACGAGGAGAGGAGAGGAGAGGAGAGGAGGAGGAGAGAGGAGAGGAGAGAGGAGAGGAGGAGGAGAGAGGAGAGGAGGAGGAGAGAGAAGAGGAGGAGAGAGAAGAGGAGGAGAAGAGGAGAGGAGAGAGGAGAGGAGGAGGAGAGGAGAGAGGAGAGGAGAGAGGAGAGGAGGAGGAGAGAGAAGAGGAGGAGAAGAGGAGAGGAGAGAGGAGAGGAGGAGGAGAGAGAGAAGAGGAGGAGAAGAGGAGAGGAGAGAGGAGAGGAGGAGGAGAGGAGAGGAGAGAGGAGAGGAGGAGGAGAGAGAAGAGGAGGAGAAGAGGAGAGGAGAGAGGAGAGGAGGAGGAGAGGAGAGGAGGAGGAGAGGAGGAGGAGAGAGAAGAGGAGGAGAAGAGGAGAGAGGAGAGGAGGAGGTCTATGATTCGCAGCGAGGAGAACAAAGTGAGAAGAAAGACTAAACTGCACAGCTGATGTGACACATGGATCCATCAGGTCCTTTGAGTCATTCAAGGCTGTCTAACATGTGGATGAAGCTAATCTAATATATAGAAAAGTCAAACTGAGGTCTGTAGGGACGCCGTTTAGCTCAGTGTGTAGAGCAGCGTCCCATGTACAGAGGCTGTGTCCTCCCTGCAGCGGCCCCGGGTTGGAGTCCCGGCCTGGGGCCCTTTATTGCGTGTCACTCCCCCTCTCTCATCCTGTTTCCTGTCACATCTTCAGCTGTCCTGTCAATAAAAGCCAAAGGCAAAAAATATTTAAAAGAAAACAAAAAACTGAGGTCTGTAAATAAATGTTTTTCAAGAACTATAATCGTCTGAACTTCAAATGGATTTAACCATCAGTGAGATATTTATATTATCATGACCTCCGTCAGCGTCAGATGATGGTACGAGACAAACATCCAGGCCTCTGCAGAGCAGTAAACACTTCAGTGTGTGCTTACACAATAAAACCTGAGATCTGGCAGGTTTGGTGTTGACTTCACAGAGCTGCTCATTAAACCCAGCCTGGACTCCACAGCACCGGGTTCTGTTGGACAGAGTATTCAGGGTAATCAGAGTACATGTGGCCTGAAGCAGCAGATGGTATTGAGTCCTGTTAGCTCCATCCTGCTGCTCTCCTCCGAGTTTAGAACTCAGCAGCTGTTCATCACTTCAACATGAAGTCAGTGACCTCTGACCTCTCCCATGATCCTCTGTGATACATCAGCATGGTGAGCTCTGTGTGGGAGCACTGGGATGAGTGATGGGAGACTGTCTGCTCCCAGTTTATCAGCCAATCACACACACCCACACACACACACACACACACACACACCATCTCCTCTGTGTTGATCAGATAGAAGAAGTCTGTCTTTAGAGCAGCGTCTCTCTGTAGAAACACAGCTGGATTTTATAATAATTTTATAATCTTTAACCCACAACAGCAGGAAAACGTTCATGTCCCCCTGAAGATGAATCCTACTGACAGAGAAGTCGGCAAGCTCTGGCAGTAAAACTCTGCTCGTGTGCTTAGACAACAATACACTGTACGTATGATCAACTCTGATCCTTTGTGTTTACCATCACTTTGTCGTTGTGTGAGGTCAGAGCGAGGAGGCCGTGGGGGTTTTATATGAGGCAGCTGTGGCTCAGGTCACTGGTTCAGTTCCCCTGCATGCCAAAGCGTCCTTGGGCAAGATTCTGAACCCCAAATTGCTCCTGATGTGCTTGTTGGCATCTTGCATGACAGCCGCCACCACGGTATGGACACCCTGTGGATTATAAAAAAAATAAACAGATGAATTTTTCTCTCTATGTGTCATTAAAGAAAAAGCTGCTCTCAGTCAAAGACACCGTGTGGAGACACTGTGTGGACACTGTGTAGACACCGTGTGGTCACCGTGTGGACACTGTGTGGATACTGTGTGGATACTGTGTGGACACTGTGTGGACACTGTGTGGACACGGTGTGGATACTGTGTGGATACTGTGTGGATACTGTGTGGACACTGTGTGGACACTGTGTGTGGATACTGTGTGGATACTGTGTGGATACTGTGTGGATACTGTGTGGATACTGTGTGGATACTGTGTGGACACTGTGTGTGGATACTGTGTGGACACTGTGTGTGGATACTGTGTGGACACTGTGGGGACACTGTGTGGACACTGTGTGGATACTGTGTGGACACTGTGTGGACACGGTGTGGATACTGTGTGGATACTGTGTGGATACTGTGTGGACACTGTGTGTGGATACTGTGTGGACACTGTGTGTGGATACTGTGTGGACACTGTGTGGATACTGTGTGGACACTGTGTGGACACGGTGTGTGGACACTGTGTGGACACTGTGTGGACACGGTGTGGATACTGTGTGGACACTGTGTGGATACTGTGTGGACACTGTGTGTGGACACTGTGTGGATACTGTGTGGATACTGTGTGGATACTGTGTGTGGATACTGTGTGGACACTGTGTGGATACTGTGTGGACACTGTGTGTGGATACTGTGGACTGTGGATACGTGTGGACACTGTGTGGATACTGTGTGGGACACTGTGTGATACTGTGGGATACTGTGTGGACACTGTGTGTGGATACTGTGTGGACACTGTGTGGATACTGTGTGGACACTGTGTGGATACTGTGTGGACACTGTGTGGACACTGTGTGTGGACACTGTGTGGACACTGTGTGGACACTGTGTGGATACTGTGTGGATACTGTGTGGACACTGTGTGTGGATACTGTGTGGACACTGTGTGTGGATACTGTGTGGACACTGTGTGGATACTGTGTGGACACTGTGTGGATACTGTGTGGACACTGTGTGGACACGGTGTGGATACTGTGTGGACACTGTGTGGATACTGTGTGGACACTGTGTGGACACTGTGTGGATACTGTGTGGATACTGTGTGGATACTGTGTGGACACTGTGTGTGGATACTGTGTGGACACTGTGTGTGGATACTGTGTGGACACTGTGTGGATACTGTGTGGACACTGTGTGGATACTGTGTGGACACTGTGTGGATACTGTGTGGACACTGTGTGGACACTGTGTGTGGACACTGTGTGGACACTGTGTGTGGACACTGTGTGGATACTGTGTGGACACTGTGTGGATACTGTGTGGACACTGTGTGGACACTGTGTGTGGACACTGTGTGGACACTGTGTGGACACTGTGTGGACACTGTGTGGATACTGTGTGGATACTGTGTGGACACTGTGTGTGGATACTGTGTGGACACTGTGTGTGGATACTGTGTGGACACTGTGTGGACACTGTGTGGATACTGTGTGGATACTGTGTGGACACTGTGTGGACACTGTGTGGACACGGTGTGGATACTGTGTGTGGAAACCGTGTGGACACGGTGTGGATACTGTGTGGACACTGTGTGGACACTGTGTGGACACTGTGTGTGGACACTGTGTGGACACTGTGTGGACACTGTGTGTGGACACTGTGTGGACACTGTGTGGACACTGTGTGGATACTGTGTGGATACTGTGTGGACACTGTGTGGACACTGTGTGGACACGGTGTGGATACTGTGTGTGGAAACCGTGTGGACACGGTGTGGATACTGTGTGGACACTGTGTGGACACTGTGTGGACACTGTGTGTGGACACTGTGTGGATACTGTGTGGACACTGTGTGGATACTGTGTGGACACTGTGTGGACACTGTGTGTGGACACTGTGTGGACACTGTGTGGACACTGTGTGGATACTGTGTGGATACTGTGTGGACACTGTGTGGACACTGTGTGGACACTGTGTGGA
The DNA here is from genome assembly GCF_900880675.1 of Sparus aurata. Classification (NCBI taxonomy): domain Eukaryota; kingdom Metazoa; phylum Chordata; class Actinopteri; order Spariformes; family Sparidae; genus Sparus; species Sparus aurata. Next base: position 35,325,864 of record NC_044199.1, on the reverse strand, counting down.
TACTGTGTGGACACTGTGTGGACACGGTGTGGATACTGTGTGTGGAAACCGTGTGGACACTGTGTGGACACTGTGTGGACACTGTGTGGATACTGTGTGGACACTGTGTGGATACTGTGTGGATACTGTGTGGATACTGTGTGGACACTGTGTGTGGATACTGTGTGGACACTGTGTGTGGATACTGTGTGGACACTGTGTGGATACTGTGTGGACACTGTGTGGATACTGTGTGGACACTGTGTGGACACTGTGTGTGGACACTGTGTGGATACTGTGTGGACACTGTGTGGACACTGTGTGTGGACACTGTGTGGACACTGTGTGGACACTGTGTGGATACTGTGTGGATACTGTGTGGACACTGTGTGTGGATACTGTGTGGACACTGTGTGTGGATACTGTGTGGACACTGTGTGGACACTGTGTGGATACTGTGTGGATACTGTGTGGACACTGTGTGGACACTGTGTGGACACGGTGTGGATACTGTGTGTGGAAACCGTGTGGACACGGTGTGGATACTGTGTGGACACTGTGTGGACACTGTGTGGACACTGTGTGTGGACACTGTGTGGACACTGTGTGGACACTGTGTGTGGACACTGTGTGGACACTGTGTGGACACTGTGTGGATACTGTGTGGATACTGTGTGGACACTGTGTGGACACTGTGTGGACACGGTGTGGATACTGTGTGTGGAAACCGTGTGGACACGGTGTGGATACTGTGTGGACACTGTGTGGACACTGTGTGGACACTGTGTGTGGACACTGTGTGGATACTGTGTGGACACTGTGTGGATACTGTGTGGACACTGTGTGGACACTGTGTGTGGACACTGTGTGGACACTGTGTGGACACTGTGTGGATACTGTGTGGATACTGTGTGGACACTGTGTGGACACTGTGTGGACACGGTGTGGATACTGTGTGTGGAAACCGTGTGGACACTGTGTGGACACTGTGTGGACACTGTGTGGATACTGTGTGGATACTGTGTGGATACTGTGTGTGGAAACCGTGTGGACACGGTGTGGATACTGTGTGGACACTGTGTGGACACTGTGTGGATACTGTGTGGACACTGTGTGGACACTGTGTGGATACTGTGTGGATACTGTGTGTGGAAACCGTGTGGACACGGTGTGGATACTGTGTGGACACTGTGTGGACACCATGTGGACACATCGGTGGACACTGTGTGGACACTGTGTGGATACTGTGTGGACACTGTGTGGATACTGTGTGGACACTGTGTGGACACTGTGTGGACACTGTGTGGATACTGTGTGGACACTGTGTGGATACTGTGTAGACACTGTGTGGATACTGTGTGGACACTGTGTGGATACTGTGTGGACACTGTGTGGATACTGTGTGGACACTGTGTGTGGACACTGTGTGGATACTGTGTAGACACTGTGTGGATACTGTGTGGACACTGTGTGTGGACACTGTGTGGATACTGTGTGGATACTGTGTGGACACTGTGTGGATACTGTGTGGATACTGTGGGGACACTGTGTGGATACTGTGTGGACACTGTGTGTGGATACTGTGTGGACACTGTGTGGACACGGTGTGGATACTGTGTGGACACTGTGTGGATACTGTGTGGACACTGTGTGGATACTGTGTGGACACTGTGTGGACACGGTGTGGATACTGTGTGGACACTGTGTGGATACTGTGTGGACACTGTGTGGATACTGTGTGGACACTGTGTGGACACGGTGTGGATACTGTGTGGACACTGTGTGGATACTGTGTGGACACTGTGTGTGGACACTGTGTGGATACTGTGTGGATACTGTGTGGATACTGTGTGGACACTGTGTGTGGATACTGTGTGGACACTGTGTGTGGATACTGTGTGGACACTGTGTGGATACTGTGTGGACACTGTGTGGATACTGTGTGGATACTGTGTGTGGACACTGTGTGGACACTGTGTGTGGACACTGTGTGGATACTGTGTGGACACTGTGTGGATACTGTGTGGACACTGTGTGGATACTGTGTGGACACTGTGTGGACACTGTGTGTGGACACTGTGTGGACACTGTGTGGACACTGTGTGGATACTGTGTGGATACTGTGTGGACACTGTGTGGACACTGTGTGGATACTGTGTGGATACTGTGTGGATACTGTGTGGACACTGTGTGGACACTGTGTGGATACTGTGTGTGGAAACCGTGTGGACACGGTGTGGATACTGTGTGGACACTGTGTGGACACTGTGTGGACACTGTGTGTGGACACTGTGTGGACACTGTGTGGACACTGTGTGGATACTGTGTGGATACTGTGTGGACACTGTGTGGATACTGTGTGGATACTGTGTGTGGAAACCGTGTGGACACGGTGTGGATACTGTGTGGACACTGTGTGGACACTGTGTGGACACTGTGTGGACACCATGTGGACACATCGGTGGACACTGTGTGGACACTGTGTGGATACTGTGTGGACACTGTGTGGACACTGTGTGGACACCATGTGGACACATCGGTGGACACTGTGTGGACACTGTGTGGATACTGTGTGGACACTGTGTGGACACTGTGTGGACACTGTGTGGATACTGTGTGGACACTGTGTGTGGACACTGTGTGGATACTGTGTAGACACTGTGTGGATACTGTGTGGACACTGTGTGTGGACACTGTGTGGATACTGTGTGGATACTGTGTGGACACTGTGTGGATACTGTGGGGACACTGTGTGGATACTGTGTGGACACTGTGTGTGGATACTGTGTGGACACTGTGTGTGGACACTGTGTGTGGACACTGTGTGGATACTGTGTGGATACTGTGTGGATACTGTGTGGACACTGTGTGTGGATACTGTGTGGACACTGTGTGGACACTGTGTGTGGACACTGTGTGGACACTGTGTGGACACTGTGTGGATACTGTGTGGATACTGTGTGGACACTGTGTGGATACTGTGTGGATACTGTGTGTGGAAACCGTGTGGACACGGTGTGGATACTGTGTGGACACTGTGTGGACACTGTGTGGACACTGTGTGGATACTGTGTGGACACTGTGTGGACACTGTGTGGACACATCGGTGGACACTGTGTGGACACTGTGTGGACACTGTGTGGATACTGTGTGGACACTGTGTGGATACTGTGTGGACACTGTGTGGACACTGTGTGGACACTGTGTGGATACTGTGTGTGGAAACCGTGTGGACACTGTGTGGATACTGTGTGGACACTGTGTGGACACCATGTGGACACATCGGTGGACACTGTGTGGACACTGTGTGGATACTGTGTGGACACCGTGTGGACACTGTGTGGACACCATGTGGACACTGTGTGGACACATCGGTGGACACCGTGTGGACACCATGTGGACACATCGGTGGACACTGTGTGGACACTGTGTGGACACCGTGTGGACACTGTGTGGACACTGTGTGGACACTGTGTGGACACCGTGTGGACACCGTGTGGACACATCGGTGGACACTGTGTGGACACTGTGTGGACACTGTGTGGATACTGTGTGGACACTGTGTGGATACTGTGTGGATACTGTGTGGACACTGTGTGGACACTGTGTGGATACTGTGTGGACACTGTGTGGACACTGTGTCTCTAATAATAATAATATTTATTATTATTATAATCAAATCTGAGTTTGCAAATCACTTCCTACTTTTGTGGTGATCATCAAAGACAATCAACAGATTAATTAGCTTAATATTTAATTATTTTTATATTTTATGAAAGAAAAGGCTTTTCTTTGTCACAAATAGATTTGACCTGAACACAGAATCCTCCTGTTTCAGGCAATGAGCACATCCCTGAGAGTTAAAGAGTATACTGCAAACTGTATAAACATAAAAAAGCTTTAAGTGCAATAATCAATGCAGCTTGCATTTCAACCCATTATGGACCTATGCATCAACTCTCATACTAACACATGACTACTTTTGGTCATTGATTATAAAAAAAATGAACAGATTAATTTTTCTCTCCTCTCAGTCAAAGGTAAGAATAAGACTTCTCCTATCACAAAATCCTCCTGTTATGAGTGATAGGCAGCAGATCCCGATGCTATGCTACTTCATGCTGCCTGCATTTCAACACATTGTGCAACAACTTTTTGCACAACGTGTTGAAATGCAAGCGGTGCGCAACAAAGCGCGACTGAATACAGATGCAAGTCCTCGGCAATCAAAGTTGCGGTAGAGTTTGTAATTTGCTTCGCTCTTTCCAAGTTGGGTGGAAAATTTGATATTGCTTGCTCGATGGTCCTCTAGCTGGAAGCAACTACAACCATGATCCAAACGCTTGCCTTTAAAGCGGAGGCTGTTGGTTGCATGTTTGCGCTGAGCCATCTCGTGTTTTTTTGTTATGTGCACACCATCGACTGCCTGGGCGCTGCACTTCTACAATTACGAGTTCCGCCTCTTGCATTCCGTCAACATTACGTTGTCAATTAGCATTCAGAAAAATAGATTTTTGACTTTTGTAAATTGATTCAGTCCGCGTCGCGATTAATTTAAGAATCGATTATTTCCCCCACCCCTAGTGGACACTGTGTGCAGCTCAGCCTGAGCAAAAGGCCCCCACGCACCGGCCCAACCGTTGGACGTCTGAAGCGTTCGGGGAGACTCGGACGAGGTCGGGAACAAATATGTTTGGTGTGTTCAGCTGCGTCGGAAGCTTTCGGAGGAGTAAGGCCGTCGGACGTCCGAGCCATTGGATCCTCTGATTGGCGGTGTGCTAGCAAATCAGCGCGGTGTGTGGGAGGGGCGGAATACTGTGTGCGCATTGGTTTTCTACGCACTTCGTTCCGTCATTTCTTGTTTTTATGTTTTGGAGTACTGGCACGAGACTAAGTTTCGTTTTGATCGAAAGTAAAGAGAGTTGCGTGCATAAACCTCTAGTCCAGCGTCTTAAACACAAGCGCCACCCGCTTATTGCATCTCGCGCAAGCGCAGAACGTACACGCTACTGTGGAGCTGGCAGCACGTGGAAGCGGTGTGTTCAATGCAACTTTTCTGCCGAACGTGTCAGACGAGAGGCAACAGAGTGGTCGGATAAGGCAGTTGGACGTCTGGGCGGTGTGTGGGGGCCTTAACACGCTGCTCTGCTCCATGTCCAGCTGTGTGCTAACATGTTAAAGTTTGTGGTTTTTAACCTCAATAACTCACTGAACTCTTCTGACTAACTGATCAGTGAAGATCAGCTGTGAATCATCTGACAGCATAATGAACACTTCCTGATTTAAAGAAGCTGTTTTCTGTTGAGTCTGGAGACGAGTTTTGTAAACGTAGGGCTGAAGCTTCGCTGTGATTCAGAGCGAACAGAGCAGAAGTCAGTAAAGTCAAGCTGCAGGAATGTTTCTCTGCCCGATGATAAATGATTGAAGATATGTTGGAGGAAACTCCCTGAAATCTTTTTCCTACATGGTTCAAACAAACACACCATCTCTCTGTAGATCTCAATCAAAAGTCTGACTTATCTGGAGGACGTCCACTACCTGAGTCAAAGACAACATTCAAAAAGTTTGATCAGATTTTCAGGACTGATGAAGACTCCGGGTCTTTCTGTCTTTACTGCAGTCTCCTGTATCAGCCTGTGTCCACATCTCTTCTCCACACATCCTGCATGCTGATCTCTGACACTGACTCCAACACTGAGCTGCCAGATTTTCACTCGAGCAACCCGGTCCTGAGAGACAGAACACACACCAGTTCTACAGCAACAGGCCCGGATGTGATCCTGATTCTGCATTCATCCATCTTTACATCTCTGTTGGAGGAGCTCAGAGTGAGGAGGTGGGTCAGTACAGGTGAGGACAGACATGGAGCACACCGGGTGTGTTAATGTAAACTGCTTTAGTGAAGTGATCAACTGAAGAGCTAGTTGTGCCCCTGAACACAGCTGTTGACATCTAAAGATGGACGAATCCCCTCAGTGAGACACAGAGACACCTCAGTGTCCTCGCAGACCGAGACTGACCCTGCCCGTTAGCATGCTAACTTTTTTGTGGTGCATGTGAGCTACAACATGCTGGCATTATCTGTAGGGAGGAACATTGTTAATGTTTATTATACCAGGGTCTGGGGGAATACAGTAACGCCACAGTAACGTTACACACGGCCGGTCATTTGTTCAGGAAAATCTTGATATTGATTTGGGGAAAATGACATGACTGGTTAGCTAGCTAGTCTTGTCGTTAAACATACTGTCAAATTATATTTACTGTTTGTCAACCAAACAGGTTGTTATGTTATTGACTTTGAATCTTGCTAGCATAGCGTTAGCTTTCTGGCTCATGGCTGAGAGGACTAGAATATCTCCCGCTGCCAAGTCGTATCTATGATCCGTCCTATTTACTGGAGGAGTGAACAACGTTTCCGTTGCATAAGAATCTTACGGGAGAGTAATGATTGTTCCAGGTATTAGTCACACCCTCAGGTGTTAGTATGGAAACTTAATTATGGCTTGTAAAAAACATCATATATATATTTTGATTGTAAAACGCATGAAAATATAAATGAATGGTGTTAATTTCTTTTCTGTGGCAAGTGACCATGTTATGAGCGGGATAATGCCCTTCGAGGTGTCGACACCTCGTCAGGCATTATCCCTTATGTAAATAATATTAGCACATAGGCTGTTGTAATGAAAATCACTGTGATGTTAGCATGCTAACATGCTAACATGTGAAAGAGAAAAGTGTTGATGTAAACCAGACTCAGACATCTGGAGCCGTTTTAAACACTGTTCATGATTCAACACACATTTCCTGTGAAACATACTGACTCCTCTAGTGTTAGCATGTTAGCTTAGCATCAGTGTCCACATACAGAAAGCTGTTAATCACAGCTGTTAATAAAAGTTTCTTTGAGTTCCAGAGAATACTTGAGACCTGATGTGGTGTTTCTTTATGCATCAGAGCAGAAACACGTGGAGTTCAGTCAGGTGAGTCAGCAGATCACAGTAAACCCAGTGATCCTCCCAGACTTCAGCTACATGAATCCATCATGGCTGCAGGGTGGAGGACGGTAAGTCAGCAGGCTCCTAAACAGAACCACATGTGTGCAGGTCCAGGCCAACCAATCAGAGTGAGAGGGCTGGACATGAGCCCCCAGGAGCCCCCAGGAGTCCTACGATCACTTTCAACACAAGGAGGAAAAACTGAACCAGGAGGGAGCATTAAGGTTTAATAAGAGAGCAGAGCCAACAGAGAAACCTCCAGCAGCTCCGCTCAGAACCCAGAACCCAGAACCCAGAACACTGAACGTGGCTCCAACACTCAGTGTGAAGTCAGAAACATGTTTTCTATCAGCCTGCAGGAGCCCAACAAATGTTCAGGCCCAGTGAAGAACTCAGATAATGAGTGTATGAGGCCAGAACCAGGCCGCTGGCACTCAACAGAACCTGATCTGTGTTTAATGATCACACAGCCTGAGTGACATCATTACACAATAAGATCTATTATTATCAATAATCATCAACTCTCTGTCTCTGTCTCTCTCTCTGTCTGTCTGTGTGTCTCTGTGTCTTTCTGTGTCTCTGTGTCTGTCTCTGTCTGTCTGTGTGTGTCTGTCTGTGTCTGTCTCTGTCTGTCTGTGTCCCTGTCTGTCTGTCTGTGTGTGTCTGTCTGTGTCCCTGTCTGTCTGTCTCTGTCTGTGTCTGTCTGTCTGTCTCTGTCTGTGTCCCTGTCTGTCTGTCTCTGTCTGTGTCTGTCTGTCTGTGTCTGTCTGTCTCTGTCTGTCTGTGTCCCTGTCTGTCTGTGTGTGTCTGTCTGTGTCCCTGTCTGTCTGTCTGTGTCTGTCTCTGTCTGTCTGTGTGTGTCTGTCTGTGTCCCTGTCTGTCTGTCTGTGTCTGTCTCTGTCTGTCTGTGTCCCTGTCTGTCTGTCTGTGTGTGTCTGTCTGTGTCCCTGTCTGTCTGTCTCTGTCTGTGTCTGTCTGTCTGTCTCTGTCTGTGTCCCTGTCTGTCTGTCTCTGTCTGTGTCTGTCTGTCTGTGTCTGTCTGTCTCTGTCTGTCTGTGTCCCTGTCTGTCTGTGTCCCTGTCTGTCTGTCTGTGTCCCTGTCTGTCTGTCTCTGTCTGTGTCTGTCTGTCTGTGTCTGTCTCTGTCTGTCTGTGTGTGTCTCTGTCTGTCTGTGTCCCTGTCTGTCTGTCTGTCTGTGTCTGTCTCTGTCTGTCTGTGTCCCTGTCTGTCTGTCTGTGTGTGTCTGTCTGTGTCCCTGTCTGTCTGTCTCTGTCTGTGTCTGTCTGTCTGTCTCTGTCTGTCTGTCTGTCTGTCTGTGTCTGTCTGTGTGTGTCTGTCTCTGTCTGTCCCTCTGTGTCTGTCTGTGTCTCTGTGTGTGTCTGTGTGTGTCTGTGTCTGTCTGTCTCTGTCTGTCTGTCCCTCTGTGTCTGTCTGTGTCTCTGTGTGTGTCTGTCTGTCTCTGTCTGTCCCTCTGTGTCTGTCTGTCTCTGTCTGTCTGTCCCTCTGCGTCTGTGTCTGTCTGTGTCTGTCTGTGTCTCTGTGTGTGTCTGTGTCTGTGTGTCTGTCTCTGTCTGTCTGTGTGTGTCTGTCTGTGCCTGTCTGTCTGTCTGTCTGTCTGTGTGTCTCTGTGTCTTTCTGTGTGTCTGTGTCTGTCTGTCTGTGTGTGTCTGTCTGTCTGTCTGTGTGTCTGTGTCTGTCTGTCTGTGTCTGTCTCTGTCTGTCTGTGTGTGTCTGTCTGTGTCCCTGTCTGTCTGTCTGTGTCTGTCTCTGTCTGTCTGTGTCCCTGTCTGTCTGTGTGTGTCTGTCTGTGTCCCTGTCTGTCTGTCTCTGTCTGTGTCTGTCTGTCTGTCTCTGTCTGTGTCCCTGTCTGTCTGTCTCTGTCTGTGTCTGTCTGTCTGTGTCTGTCTGTCTCTGTCTGTCTGTGTCCCTGTCTGTCTGTGTCCCTGTCTGTCTGTCTGTGTCCCTGTCTGTCTGTCTCTGTCTGTGTCTGTCTGTCTGTGTCTGTCTCTGTCTGTCTGTGTGTGTCTCTGTCTGTCTGTGTCCCTGTCTGTCTGTCTGTCTGTGTCTGTCTCTGTCTGTCTGTGTCCCTGTCTGTCTGTCTGTGTGTGTCTGTCTGTGTCCCTGTCTGTCTGTCTCTGTCTGTGTCTGTCTGTCTGTGTGTGTCTGTCTGAGTGTGTCTGTGTGTGTCTGTCTCTGTCTGTCTGTCTGTCTCTGTCTGTCTGTCTCTGTCTGTCTGTCTGTCTGTCTGTGTCTGTCTGTGTGTGTCTGTCTCTGTCTGTCCCTCTGTGTCTGTCTGTGTCTCTGTGTGTGTCTGTGTGTGTCTGTGTGTGTCTGTCTCTGTCTGTCTGTCCCTCTGTGTCTGTCTGTGTCTCTGTGTGTGTCTGTCTGTCTCTGTCTGTCCCTCTGTGTCTGTCTGTCTCTGTCTGTCTGTCCCTCTGCGTCTGTGTCTGTCTGTGTCTGTCTGTGTCTCTGTGTGTGTCTGTGTCTGTGTGTCTGTCTCTGTCTGTCTGTGTGTGTCTGTCTGTGTCTGTCTGTCTGTCTGTCTGTCTGTGTGTCTCTGTGTCTTTCTGTGTGTCTCTGTCTGTCTGTCTGTGTGTGTCTGTCTGTCTGTCTCTGTCTGTCCCTCTGTGTCTGTCTGTGTCTCTGTGTGTGTCTGTGTCTGTCTGTGTGTCTGTGTCTGTCTGTCTGTGTCTGTCTGTCTGTGTCTGTCTGTCCCTCTGTGTCTGTCTGTGTCTGTCTGTGTCTGTCTGTCTGTCTGTGTCTGTCTGTCCCTCTGTGTCTGTCTGTGTCTGTCTGTCTGTCTGTGTCTGTCTGTGTCTGTCTGTCTGTCTGTGTCTGTCTGTCCCTCTGTGTCTGTGTCTGTCTGTGTCTGTCTGTGTTGTAGGAAGTCTGTCTCACATGAATGAGAGCAGAACTGTTATTTTCTCTGTAACTTGCTGCTCTCACAGCTTCAGTCCAGTTTTGTTTAATAAATCTGAATCCAGATTTTGTTCTGAACCAAAGTCCAGTCTGGATCAATGACATCACTCACACTGCAGGATAACTGAACATGACATCACAACACACCTGACCGAAGTCATGACTGGTTGGTTTATGATGTCAACTGACGTCTGACTGTTGGAGGAGTCAACATTTGATCCTCTGATCACAGCCACTGATTTCAACCATCATGTGAACGCATCAGCACATCCAGCTGACAATTGTTATTGATCAGCTGACAGTTGATCAATGCAGGTGTGTCTGTGTGTGTGCGTGCAGAGGGAGGTTGAATGAAGGAAGACAGTTCCTGAGTCAGTTTGGTTGGTCTACATTTACAGTAACAGACAGTGAGGAGTTGTGTGTGAGGAGAGACTCGGGTACGTCAGCTGCACTGAGTGACATCATGAGCCTGCATCTCGTCATGCTTCAGAACACGACAGCTGTGATGTAGAAACTTCAGGCTCCTCCCGCGAGCAGCAGTGACATGAACCATATTCACAGATTATTTTATTCTGGATATTTTAATGAAAGAAAAGAAAAGAATCGATTTAATTTGAATAGCTTTTAACTTAAAAGGAAACTTCTTCACATTAAAACTAAATGTGACTGAAAGATGATGGAGAGCAGAAGAGCTGTAGGTCTTCAACATGTCTGACCAGTTTTCAGCGTGACCTGGTTCTGTTTGAATGACGCAGCCCGACACGTCTCCTCAGCTGGTTTATTGTGCAGGTTAAATGATTTCATCAACGAGTCGTCAAGTCTGAAAAGGTAGAAAACAAACGCAGCGCAGTGGAAACAGAAAGAAAGTGAACTGACAGCAACGACTCATCTCCAAAATGTATCTTACAAAACAAAAGCTCCATGTTTATTACATCAGTCACAGTCAACAGCTGGAACACATGTCAGACTCGGTTCTGGTCCTGGTCCTGGTCCTGGTCCATGTCCATATTCAGTCTGATCCGGCTCGGTCCTTGAGTCAGAAGAAGAGTCAAACACTGTTCATGTGTAAGAGCTTCAGAGCTTCAGGTGAACATGAGTCTGCAGCCCAGGTGATTTTATCCAACAGAGTTCTGCAGGACAAACACGGGACCCACTGGACCCACGGGACCCACGGGACCCACTGGACCCACTGGACCCACTGGACCCACTGGACCCACGACGTGACGGGTGTGTGGAGGCCGCGGTCCAACTCAAACTGATGGTTTACCTCACTGACAGTGAGAAACTGGAGAGCCGTCAGCTGAGGCAGGAAACAAACTCATATTTACACAGAAAGCAGTTCTGCTCTTCATCTATAGAACAGCTGGTCGGTCTCTGTTCTGATCCAACGGATCAGCTCTGCCACCTCACCGGCTCTACGGCTGGTCAGGAGGACTGGCTGCGGCGGCCTCGTCGTTGCTGCTGTCCACCTCCTGCTCCATGGGGCTGTCCTCCTCCAGCTGCTGGCTGGTGTAGTTGGTGATCTCCAGGAAGCCGCTGGGCTCCACCACCACGTTGGACTGGCTGGAGTCGGGCAGGATGGAGTACTGAGGGATCACCTGAAACACATTCAGGGTTCTGTCAGTTCAAAACGTTTCGCACTGACAGATCACAATAACTACTGTTGACTTTATCACAATCAAGTAATAGTTCAACACTTTGTGAAGATGTCAGTGAAGCCATGTTTTACTGTGAAGCTCCAAACGTAATGTCTTTGGTTGTCTATGTAGTGATCGTAGTCTGAGGTCAGACCTCCGGACTGACCCACTTCTGCTCCGTCATACATCACACGCAGAAATATTAAATACAAATGTGCATAAGTATCTTGTGGAATGGATCTTAAAGGACTCTAACTCTACTTGGCTCAGCCGTGAATCAGCCTCTTTGGATGGAATCCCCCCGCGCAACCTGTTGTATATTTCCCCTGAAAAAGTTATTGATAAATGCCAATTTGGTCTTAAGGAATATGTTAAATATTTGGAGGCAGGTCAGGAAGTTGGAAAGGTACAATAATTGTTTTTCGCTATTAACCCCTCTTCATGATAATCCAGACTTCCCACCTGGCCTTCGGGCTGGTCTGGCCGACTGGGTGGTTGGGGATGTTCGGGCTGGCTCAGTCCTCACATTTCAGCAAGTTAAGAACAAGTTTGGTGTCTCCAATAGTGACTTTCTTAAATATCTGCAGGTTTGGAATTTTATCCTGTCCAAGTTAAAAGTGTTCTGTGGGGGACCTGCCATCTCTCCCGTGGAGTCTCTGTTGGTGGATACTGTGCGGCTTCAAGGAGGACAACTCTGATAAAGTTAAAGGCAAATGGGAATCTGACCTTGACACTATGATAAAACCAGAGGACTGGGCTGCCCTGTGTAGCCAGCCATCCAGTGTCTTAGCTTCTATTCAGCCTGGGAGAGACAATTTAAGATTTGACATCGTCTTTATATTACTCCTGAGGTCAGACACAGAATGAATCCTGCCATATCAGATCTTTGTACTAAATGTCAATCGGCTGTTGGCACCTTTTTTCATTGCTTGTGGAGCTGCCTCCCATATCCAGCAGTTTTGGATCACAATTGCTCAACAGCTTGATAAGATCTTTAAGTGCCCGTTACATCTGGGAGCCAGGACTTGTGTGTTGGACTTGCCTGATGAGTTGCCTGTATTTTACTCATGTGGATCTCTGATAAAGCCCCAACCCTAAATCAATGGTTGTGTACTGTGACAACATCGTCCCTTTTGAAGCCTTTTCCACGGCCTTTAAGGACAAACCCCTCACATTCTACAGGATTTGGGACCCTTTTTCTTTGAATACCTGGGACCTGCTAAAGCCCAGAGGATGAAATCAGGACTGATGGATTTGGCCTGGAGGGCGGCAGGGGAATAGTATCACTCGTCATGATGAAGATGCCTATATACAGCATCCCAGATGCAGAGTTGGCTTTCCAATACATGCTGCCTGAAACCCTTGTCTTATTTATCAATTTATTTTGGCTTAGTCTGTTTGTTATCTAATTTTAACGTTGGTCTCATTACTTATTGTTTTTAGCTGCCTGTCTTCACCTTGTGTTGTTTCGATGTTGTACCCTTCTGTTTTGTATCGTTTTTGTCTTTTTTGTCTTTTTCGTGCTTTGCAAAACTTGTTCAATAAAAATTGTGTTTGAAAAAAAATAAAAAATACAAATGTGCAGTATGTTACCTCGATGACCTCCACGTCCTCCTTGCTCCTCTGGGCTGTCAGGCCCGGCATGCAGCTGAACTGCTGGCTCTTGGTGTGGTGGATGGAGGCTCCTGAGCTGCTGATGAACTGTCCTGAGTCCAGAGTCCCCGACACGGTCTGGACCTCCAGGCTCTTCCCCAGAGGACCGCAGTCACTGGACGAGTCCACCACCATGGGCTCTGTGCTGGGGTCGATCTCCGCCTCCATCATGGAGATCTTCAGGATGTCCGACACCGACGGCTTCTCTCCCGATGGCCCAGAGCTCGACTCGGGGATCAGCTTGGCTGTGGCCTCGCCGCTGCTGAAGACCGGAGATGAGTGGTGGGAGGAGCCAAAGGTGATCTTAGTGACGGTGGCGCTCTGTGTGATGATTGGCTGCTGTGGTGGAGATAATTAACATGGAATTAACACAGCAGAAATAAAATAACTCCAACTGTACAACAGACACACACAGACACACACACAGATTACAGTTATTGAAACAGAGGCTGTGAAACGTTGAATTAAACGTCACACACGTCTCTGGACGTCTCTCTTCATGCTCATGTTTTATTGCTCAGTCCAGCGTGTCGGTCTGACAGTCTGTTTAAATGACTTCATCCTGTTCATGTGTGCAGGGAGCAAACAGGAAGTCTGCTGACTCGGACACAGGAAGTCTCTGACGTTCACCCTGTCGACCAGCTCAGCTACAGGCAGACTCACTGAGCATGCTCATTGGGCTCAAACACAGGAAACAGTGCTGGAGCTCACAGAGGATTGTTCAGCATATGAACACTGTGAGACTTTCACAGGAATCAACAGGGAGCCATCTTTGAACACAGCACCCAGCTCTGCCTCACACATCCTGCTGCTCCTGATTTACATTTATCAGAAACTTTAGTCCAAAGCGACTTACAGTAATTCATACATACATTCACACACTAATGGTGGCGGCTGCCACGCAAGCTGCTGAGCAGCACGTCAGGAGTAGTTTGGAGTTCAGTATCTTGCCCAAGGACACTTGGACACGCTGGCTGTTCCCCTGAGCCACAGCCGCCTAACGATCTCATGCAGACATGGAGCTCCAGCGTGACAGCAAAGTTTCCAGTATTTAAAGGAGATTTCTCTGACTCTTCAAACAGGGAAGAGAAGCAGCGCCTCTTACTCTCATTAATGGGTTTCACGTGCTCATCAGTCTGCAGCCTCTTCAAGGTTAACATGAAGGGAAATGTTCTCATGTATCTAACAGGAAGTAGAAAACCCCGGCAGCTTCACATGGACCGATCCCATCAGCTCTCTGAAGACAAAGTGGCGTGATGATGATCAGGGAATTAAGTTAAAGCAGGAATTTCTAAGATGAAGAGGAATTCCCGATGACGACCTCGGGTACTTTATAATCCAGTAAATCACCTGAAGGTGTGTCTCTACACGTCACTGAACACAGAGGGGATTTCCTCCTGCTGACAGAACAAGCATCACAGTGTCAGGTGTCACACTCACCTGGCTGGAGGCGGTCTTGTCCGTGCTGACCGGGTGGTGTGCCTGCAGCGGAGGAGGGTGGGACATGACGGTGTGCAGCGGTCTGTGGAGGGAGGTCGGGGCCTGCTGGAGTTTTGGGAGCTGTGGCGTCAGCAGAGATTTGGTTGGCGTTCCCAGGCTGCTGACCTTTGTACCGGTCTGAGCTGTTGCCGTCACAGGTCGGTCTTTGGGACTCGGGGTCAGGGTCTGGACTTTGGGCTGGCTCTGCTCTCTGAGCTTTGGGAGCTTCTTGGTCTGAGGAGGAGTGGAGGAGAAGGAAGTGGAGGAGGAGGTTGAGGAGGAGGAGGAGGAGGGCTGGCTGAGCTGAGGTTTGCTATGTAGCTGCGGCGGTGGCGGTGGAGGCTGGATGGAGGCGGAGCTTTCTGTCTGACTCAGGGCAGGCTGGCTGGCTGCAGACAGGCTGGTCTGCTTCGCAGGGTCAGCAGCTGATTGGCTGGAGCGGTAAAACAAACCAGTCTGAGGGTCCAGCGTGTCTCCTTCCATCTCACTGACCTCCACAACTGACTCAGGCTTACTGTCAGAGGGCTGACACACAGACACCACAGAAGAAGAAGTCAGTACGATGACACGATGAAGCAGCAACACAAGACCACTTAAACATCTAATATTCAACGCTCACAGCGTGTTTGAAGGTAAATGTTAGAGGACATCTGCAGACTTACTTATAGATTGTGTCCAACAAGCTGTACAAACTACATGAACGCGACAAGGTTCTGCTGACGGTTCTGATAGATCACACTGTCTCATGTTCACAAAAACCAGAGGAGTGTGTGTGTGTGTGTGTGTGTGTGTGTGTGTCCTCACCATGTGAGTGACGTGTGAAACAGCTGCAGACACAACAGCTGGTTTGGTTACCACGGTAACCACCTGACTGCTGCTACTTTTGGAAGGCTTTGCCGGCAGCTGATTGGATGACATGACCATGTCATCACCCTCCAAGGACACGCCCACTTTGCTGATTTTACCTGGAATAACACACACAGAGTTTGTTCCAGTGAAATTCTGAATCGAAACAGGAAGTGCTCTCTGTAGATGACGTCATGTATACACATATATATACACACACACACACACACACACATATACACACACACACACACACGGTACCTGCTGCGGTGTACTCTGTGCTGGCCTCGGCCTCTGAGCTGGAGGGTCTCGGGGACTCGGGGCTCGTCTTCTTCTCCTGGCTCAGGTGGATGGGGACGGCCATCTGACTGAGGTCGATGGTGTGCTGTCTGGGTTTGGCCTCCCCCTTCTCCTTCACTGCACACAGCAACCACAACACTACAAGTTATGATATTCTGATTCTGTCAGAAACTGTTTAACCTGGTGTGAAGCTGCTGCTAATGAAACTCAACACTTCCTGCACATGTTTCACATTAAAAGCCTGCCAGCAGAGAAAGAGATCATGGCCTCTGACCCACTGAGAGGCTTTTAATGTGAAACATCTGTGCAGGAAGTTTTGAGTCTAAGTGATGGTGTCCTAACAGAGATAAAGAGAACAAAGCAGAGTTTCACTGTGAAGACGTCTGTCCTCTCACAGCAGCTACAGTGAGAGCAGTAACACATTGAAGGGATAGTTAGTGTTTTTTGAAGTGGGGTCATATAAAGTACATATCTATAGTCGATCTGTTTCCTACCGTAATCACTGATCAGCGCAGCCTCAGTTTGGAGCAGCAGAGAGCCGCTCCAGCCCAGACGCTCAGCTTTGTACTGCAGTGAACAGAGTCTAGAGAAAAAGAGAATTTAACCACCTAAAACAAGGCTCACCTAAAACATCTTTATCAGTTCAAGTGTACGTTGTATAGAGAAAAATTCACACCGCTTTACATCACCGTCAGACCGCACAACTGGGCAACAGGTGATTTGCAAGCGGCAAAATACAGTGCGAGGCGCAGCTGCTGAACGAGAGGTTTACTTTCGATAAAAACGAAGCTTAACAGACCGAAGAACCTCCGTATCCCTACGCATTAGCGCAAATGCGTAGGGATACGGAGGTTAAACGGTTGAGAAAATGTAGTGCCAAAAGAAAGGCCGGTCTGACGGTGATGTAAAGCGGTGTGATTTTTCTCTATACAACGTACATTTGAACTGTTATAGATTTTTTTAGGTGAGCCTTGTTTTAGGTGGTTAAATTCTCTTTTTCTCTGGACCCGTTCACTGCAGTACAAAGCTGAGCGTCTGGGCTGGAGCGGCTCTCTGCTGCTCCAAACTGAGGCTGCGCTGATCAGTGATTACGGCAGGAAACAGATCGACTATAGATATGTACTTTATATGACCCCACTTCAAAAAACACCAACTATCCCTTTAAAGGGTCACTCCATCAGTTTTACACTTTAAAGTGAGTTTACTGCATCTGTAAAAAAGTGGTATACAGTCTTTGTGTCTCCAGAGGACGCTGAGTGTTATCTGATAAACTGCCTCCAGTAATGTCACTCAGTGGCTCAGCTGCATTGTGGGTAAGGTAGGTCCAGGTTTTGAGTGTGGTGACAGACTAGACTCTGCAGGCTGAGCTGGATCACATGTATCACTTCTGGGGAATCACACTCATCTACAGACTGTTCCCTGGAAATCTTTCTCTGCCATCGACTCATCAACCAGTTCTACAGGTTTGATGAGCTCACTGTGAAAGTGCAGCCTGACAACGTTGTCACCGTGACAACTGTTAGTCAAGGTCAGCAGCTCCACAGAGGTGTACAGGTGATGCAGGTGATACAGTTAGTCCCACCTCCATCTCCTCACCTGTGGTCTGCTGCAGCTCTAGCAGGGCTTTAATGGTGGACGTGGCAGACTGGGCCTCTCCAGCAGGGACCTCCTGGTAGATGATGGTGGGACTGGACTCCACAGACACTTCCTGTTCTGTCCAATCCTGCTCTCTGGAGGACACCACGTGCACTACAGGCTGAGGCTCTGAGGGATGATGGGAACAGTGACAGTTAAACTTCTGGTTCTTGTGAGCGGGTCATCTCTTGTTAAAGGATACAGTAAACTGAAGGTACCCTGAGCGCTGCCGTGAGACGTCTCTCCTGTGGAGCTACTGGACTCTTCCTTTGTGGACCCGTCGTGTCCAGAGGTCTGAGCTTGACTCAGGTCAGCCGATCGAGTCACCTGCTGCAGCGTCTCCGTCACCAGCTGCCTGGTATGTTCGCTCACCAGCGCCGTCTGGAATACCGGCTTCGGTTTGATCAGAACCTGAAGGGAAACAGAGGAGCAGACGGAGTGGAGACGCAGCACATACACGTATTATTGATCCTTTATCATCAATTACAAGCGTAGGGCTGGGCGAGAAAATGATCTCAATCATTTTCATGATAAAAATGTTCACAATACAATGATAAATCTATGACATTTATTTTCGATACAGCTTTTTGGAGTCCATTTTCCTCTCCCTAGAACACACCAACCAACTGCCAGTCACACAGCAGAGACACAAATGCATGTGGTTGAGGCAGGTAGTTCTGGCTCCTCCCACTAACAACAGCTCAGAATGATGGTGACCACCCGTGTGTCAAGTCGACACAAGATGAGAGGTCCACTAACGCAACCGAGTGTGAGGAAACTTACAAAGACAAAGACCAGCATCAGGTGCAGAATGTGTCGGCCACCAACCGGCCTTCCATCATCTCAACGGGTACCGACCCAAACAGAACTCCGAAAGCATGAGTTTGTGTTATCATGCTAGTGTCAGACTCCCACAAGTAGCCAACAGACCAGCCCCACTGCTTCTACGAGTCAAACTTAACTGCGACAAACAATCGCTGCTGCTTTTTCAGCCATTGTCCCAAATGAGAAGAAGAGCGATACAAAGACAGAACCAGCGCATTTACGTACAGTACCGCTCCAGATATGCTGCCTGTCAGCACAGTTTAAAAACAGGGCTTTAATGATGAAGTTCACTCTGCCAAACATCCCTCAGCTGTACGCAGGGTCGAGGGTCAAGGTGGAGCAGCTCAGGGATGATATGTGGTCTGGTCGCACGTCCGAAACCACATCAGGTCCTACAGAACCACATCAGGTCCTGCAGAACCACATCAGGTCCTGCAGAACCACATCAGATCCTGCAGAACCACATCAGATCCTGCAGAACCACATCAGGTCCTGCAGAACCACATCAGGTCCTGCAGAACCACATCAGATCCTGCAGAACCACATCAGATCCTGCAGAACCACATCAGGACCTACAGAACCACATCAGGTCCGGCAGAACCACACATCAGATCCTGCAGAACCACATCAGGTCCTGCAGAACCACATCAGATCCTGCAGAACCACATCAGGTCCTGCAGAACCACATCAGGACCTACAGAACCACATCAGGTCCTGCAGAACCACATCAGGACCTGCAGAACCACATCAGATCCTGCAGAACCACATCAGGACCCTACAGAACCACATCAGATCCTGCAGAACCACATCAGGTCCTACAGAACCACATCAGGTCCTGCAGAACCACATCAGATCCTGCAGAACCACATCAGGACCCTACAGAACCACATCAGGTCCTGCAGAAACCACATTCAGGACCTCAGACCGAACCACATCAGATCCTGCAGAACCACATCAGGACCTACAGAACCACATCAGATCCTGCAGAACCACATCAGGACCTACAGAACCACATCAGATCCTGCAGAACCACATCAGGTCCTACAGAACCACATCAGGACCTGCAGAACCACATCAGGTCCTGCAGAACCACATCAGGACCTACAGAACCACATCAGGACCTACAGAACCACATCAGGTCCTGCAGAACCACATCAGGTCCTACAGAACCACATCAGGACCTACAGAACCACATCAGGACCTACAGAACCACATCAGATCCTGCAGAACCACATCAGGTCCTGCAGAACCACATCAGATCCTGCAGAACCACATCAGGTCCTACAGAACCACATCAGGTCCTACAGAACCACATCAGGACCTACAGAACCACATCAGATCCTGCAGAACCACATCAGGTCCTGCAGAACCACATCAGGTCCTACAGAACCACATCAGGTCCTGCAGAACCACATCAGGTCCTGCAGAACCACATCAGATCCTGCAGAACCACATCAGGTCCTACAGAACCACATCAGGTCCTGCAGAACCACATCAGATCCTGCAGAACCACATCAGGTCCTACAGAACCACATCAGATCCTGCAGAACCACATCAGATCCTGCAGAACCACATCAGGTCCTGCAGAACCACATCAGGTCCTACAGAACCACATCAGGTCCTGCAGAACCACATCAGGTCCTGCAGAACCACATCAGATCCTGCAGAACCACATCAGGTCCTACAGAACCACATCAGGTCCTGCAGAACCACATCAGATCCTGCAGAACCACATCAGGTCCTACAGAACCACATCAGATCCTGCAGAACCACATCAGATCCTGCAGAACCACATCAGGTCCTACAGAACCACATCAGGTCCTACAGAACCACATCAGATCCTGCAGAACCACATCAGATCCTGCAGAACCACATCAGATCCTACAGAACCATATCAGGTCCTGCAGAGCCACATCAGGTCCTACAGAACCACATCAGATCCTGCAGAACCACATCAGATCCTACAGAACCACATCAGATCCTGCAGAACCACATCATCCTCAACATTTAACTTTTCATTCTTTAGTCAGTGTTCAGTTCAGTGAACTAACTCTAAAATGTTTGAGACACGTTTGTTGTACACATTCATAATGCTATTTCTTCAGTGTTTAACATGAAGCCATGTGGTTGGTTGGTTCTGTTGAATGTTTGTCATCTAGTAACTGACAATAAATAAATGTATTTTATAAACCATAATTAACCTTCTGGTTTGTTTTTGGTTCTGTCCTCAGGAGAATACTCTTAAAACTGTGAATTCAACATTACTATTATTGTTAAAATATATATCGTGATTAGGGCTGCAGCTATCGATTCTTTTGGTAATCGATTAATCTAGCACTTTATCGATCGATTAATCAGATAAATTTTTTTTGTGTGTTTCTAAACAACCAAAACAAATAATGCATAACAAAAATGATGTGGCTGTAAAATGATCAAGCATTTCTCAAAAAACAGAGGTTTTCATTCCAACTCCAACATTTGGCTCCAAAACTAAGCCCATTAATTAAGTGCCAGTGCCAATAATTAAACAACAATACAGTTAAATCAACTGTAAAACATGTATAACATGTAAAACTGTGAATACAAACTTAAATAGTACAGGCCATTTGGCCTTGGTTTTGTTTTCTTAATACAACATTACAAAAAAAGGATTGCACCTTCTGCAAATTACCCACCTGAGAACAAAGAATGAATATAAAATATCAAGCCAAACAGGTACACAATGTGTACAATTTATACAAAATTAATGTAAATAAAACAATTATAAATAAATAAAATAAATAAATTATAAATAATTCCAGTCCCCAAATCCATGATAACCACACTAATCCGATCGATAAAAAACATATGGTGATAACAGTGTTGTCCACATCGCCCAGCTCTATGAAACGCATGTAAAAGTGGGGCAGTATATCATCATGTAACCATGAGATGCATCCTGGCTGCTGTGGCTGAATAAACACATTGGCCCGTATTCACAAAGACTTTTATCTTAACGTTAGGAGGACTCCTAAATCGGACTAAAAGTTTTTATGTAGGAGTCGTTTCTTAAGAGTAATTCACAAAGCCGCTGAGACCTTCTTTTAGTTCTGAAAACAGTGAACTCCTAAACTAGAAGTAACTCTCTGTTGCTATGGATGACGTCATTTTATAAGGACGCACTTAGAAGCGGTGACAACGGTGATTGGCTGTTGAGTGACAGGGCAGCCCATTGAAAAGTCATTTAGGCTACGCAATGCATGAAGGGAAAATAAGGAAGTAGCCTACAAGCCCATGACAAAGCCTATGAAAAGATATTGGATAAAGAAATGTATTTATGAGGAGAATTAAGTGCTTTTAACTCCAGTAATCTGTAATAATTGCGGAGGTCGTCTGTGATCTTAATCCCGTGTGAATCTGCCATGTCCGTAATTTGTAAAGTAAAAATTCCACCGCAAATTACCTCCCATATTTCACCAAACACAGAGGTCATGTGATAATATCAGTCCTGTACGAATCAGCATCTCTGTGATTTGGGGTTGTTTTTTGTTTTTCTTAAGGTTTTTTGTGTTTTCCACCTTTTTCTGCCTTTTTCCCGGTGGAGAATTATGGAGGCTACGTTGGGAATTATAAATGAAAGTTCTGACAGCATTTTGGGTGCAAATTCAGGAGGCTCATCAGAAGAGTGAAATCTGGAAAGATGATTAGATGGATTACATGCATGGCAGCATGCGGTAAGGAACATGTTTCCATCTTTCAACAGGCTCACCAGTTATTATATTAAAACTATCCATATCTAACTGTTGTGCTGCTCCAGTAAGGGCTCCGGTGCGATCGACCCGGGGAATATGTCAGTAAATTAGAGTTAAAACACAGACTTCACTTATCCTGTGTGAATGCGCCGCACGAAACACAGACGTGGTGGGATCATTTCTAAATCACTTGAGGTCTCCAGGTAATACTAAGAGCTGCATTTTCCCCGTAGCCAAACACCGGAGTGTTGCCAAACATTTTAACTCTGGCGTTATTGGATTGTTTCAGTTGGTTGGGGACGTTATTGCGTCCCTCACCAACTCAACCACAACTTCAATCCCTTCACGGTCCATCGGACATCGTTTTAATAATTCCCTGTTATTTAGCGTCTCCAGAACATTCGGCTGTGACCAGGTCTTAGTGAGTCAGGAGTCCTCTGGACTACTTCTAAAGTCTCCCAGACTTAGCTGCTACTTTTAGGCTTAAAATGTTTTGTGAATAACTCTTATTTTCAAAAATTAGGAGTCCTAAAGTTACGACTGACACGCCCATTATTTTTAGGAGTTGCTCCTAAATTCGCCTGTTGGGAGCGACTTTTAGCCTGAAGATTCTTTGTGAATACGGCCCTGATCAGTTATTGAGTCCCCCCAGGAATCTGCAGAGAAAAAGTTTAAATTCCGCGGAGAGCAATTCTTGATTCCGCGGCAGCAATGTTATGCCTCGCGATTCTTGTTGTTATGGTCGTCTGTCTTTTTAAAGCAATGTCTGCGGGAGTTTCAATCTTTCGCTTCAGATGATTAGCGGAAGACAAGTGGTCTCTTATTGTTGAATTTCTTCTGTGATCCACGACTTTGTTGCATGGTGTGCAAAATAGCTTGCCCCATCCTCGTGTAGTTCTTTATACTGTTTAACTCTTTCAGCCGCTGTAATATTTGCAAGCTTGAAGTTACTTGCTGTCGGGGGGTGCTTTCATTGAGATCGCTACCTGGTGGTCGCCAGTCGCTAACCGCGGCCATGATGAAAACTACATGCAAAATGTGATATTCCGCGGAAGATCTTTGAATCTGTGGACGGCCGAGAAATCTGCGGTGATTTCCGCGATCGCGAAATCGCGGATTCCTGGGGGGACTAGTTATTTATCAATACTGAAGGTTCAATTAATTAACAGAAGGAAAAAGATTCGGTTTTTTTTCTTTATGGTTTAAAACAAAGAATAAATTCAGAACATATTTTAAATCTAACTAAATGTTGTAGAAAGTAACTTAAATCTGAGGAAAACAAATGTTCCTGACATGAGGAGTGAAGTTCAGACGGACGTCAGGTCGACTGCGCTGAAAAACAAGTTGTTCTCGTCACTGACAGATTACAACAGCAGGTTTCTTACTCAGTAACAATAAGTCATGTTTCTGTCAGCTTTTCCATCAGATACATTAATGTTACGTTGGTTTAATATCACAGCTTCTGTAAACAGTCATGACTGGAAACTGTTTTACACGTTTTCAGATTGTCTGTCCTGTCAGATGTGGTTGACGGTTCACAGCTCGGCAGGTCAGTGTGGGCGCTGAGCTGTGCGTCAGTACTACGACTGACTCACTGACCTCAGCTTCCCTTTCAAACTGAAACAGAAACTGAACTCTGGCTAAATTTAGATTTCCGTGGTTTCAAACTATGACGTGGTGTTTGGATGTGATCATTCAGCAGAAATCAAATATTATATAAATGTACATAATGCTCATTCAGTTTTTTAGATCTTTACACTCATACAGCAGGTTTAAACACCACCTCTAAACCAGCGTGTTGGGATTCACCCTGTCACAATATATTCTCTTCTTTACACTCAAAATCCCCCAAATCACTCAGAGACGAGTCAGACAGTCAGATATCACTCTGGTTATCACTTCTCTGTGGCCTCTTCTCTTTAAATCACTTTCAAATCCCACATCAGTCACAAATCATTGATTTTCTACAGAACCAATATTGTTTCCACAAGTTAAATAAAAATCCACAGGAAGTGAGACAAACCCACAGACCTCTGGTTCCATGAACACGGTGCCTGCTGTGCTCTGACAGGGGGCAGCACTGAGCACACGTGATCCATTACAAATAAACTAGAACATCACTAAGAACAGATCTGTGGAGGACCTCAGCTGATTCTGCAGACACTTTCAGCTGCTTTCAGCTCCTCAGTTTGGTTTTACTGAATTAGTTCAGGACTCTTCTGTATGAAGCTGCAGTTCATCACTTGCTCAGCATCACACAGAACCGTCACACAGTCTGAAACTAGCTGCCGGTCAGCTCAACAGGCATTTCTGTCTGAACTGGTTCAATGTCAACAAGAAGTCCAAATGGCAAAGATTCATCCATCAGTTCCACCCGCTAACTGTTCAAGCTAACAGTCCTGATTCTGTGACGTCAACTTGTGATGGAATATTTTCTGCTTTCTTTCCTCCTCTGTGACAGTAAACTGAATATCTTTGTGACGTTTGAGAAGAAAACTCTGATCGACACATTTTCAAAATGTTCTGACATTTAAGAGACCGAAAGACTGATACAGAAACTAAAGAAAGAGAATAATTGTTAGTTGACTG
>NC_044199.1:35211270-35298770 GCF_900880675.1 Sparus aurata | reverse complement strand
TCTCCATAGCACAGAAACTGCACTCTTAAAAATAACCAACGACCTCCTCATGGCAGCTGATACTGGTTTACTCTCCATTCTCATCCTCCTCGATCTCAGTGCAGCCTTCGACACCATCTGTCACACCACCCTCCTCAAGAGACTGTCCTCCCTCGGTATCACTCATACTCCTCTAAACTGGTTCAAATCATATCTCTCCTGCCGTACTCAGTTCATCCAGCTCAAAACCTTCACATCCCAACCTTCCCCTGTCACCTCTGGTGTGCCTCAGGGCTCTGTCCTGGGGCCCCTCCTCTTTATCATTTATCTCCTTCCCCTTGGCAATATCTTCCGCAAACATAACATCACTTTTCACTGTTACGCAGATGACACCCAGCTCTACCTCGCCAGCAAACCCACTTCCAACCTCCCTCCCTCCTCCCTTACCGACTGCTTAACTGAAATAAAATCCTGGTTCACTTCAAATCTACTAAAACTCAACTCTGACAAAACTGAGATTCTTCTCATTGGCACACAGTCAACACTTTCCAAAACCGACAGTTTCCCCCTCATCATTGATAACTGCTCCGTTTCCCCCTCCCCACAGGTTAAGAGTCTGGGTGTCATCCTCGACAGTACACTCTCCTTCCAATCTCACATCAATAACATCACCCGGTCAATAAATGCCAGCATGTAGATCGAGTGACTGACCCCGGCGTTGAGTAGCGTGGTCACTACGTTCTTGCCCGGCAGGCCCTGGATGGTGGCTCCTTTCCCCGTGGTCTTCTGAACCACGATGACGTTTGGTTTGGAGGTCATGGGGATGGTTGTGATCTTGGTAGTTGTGCCTGCAGCAGCAGAGAAGATTATATTTGATGTGCTGAAGTGAGACGTCATCATTCTAGATCTTTCAGGGTGACTGACCTGACACGATGTTACTGCTGATGATCTTTCCTCCCAGCGTGGCCAGAGACTTGGGCACCACTGTTATGATGCTGCCGCTGGTCGTCTTCACGTAGGTGGTCCCTCCGCTGGAGGCTGAGATCCTCGCTCCGAGGCCGGGGCTCACAGTGGGCCTGGTGTAGGTGGCCTGGGTCGCTGCAGACACACACACACACACACACACACACATATATTCTGTAATATATGTCTAGCAGACCGGCAGCTGGGTACGAGACTGCTGTACTATGTTCTATTAACTTGTTGCCTGATCAGATTTGAATGGATGATGATGTGAAGGAAACAGCTGAGATGTTTGACAGGATGTAAGCTGAGGTGACTGACCTGTGGGCTGAGTGACCAGCTTGGTGGTCATGATGGCCCCGTTGCTACTGACTACCATGATGGGGGAGGAGCTGCTGCTGGACAGAGCGACTGACGAAGGTTTGGGCAGGATTTTACTGGGCTGAACCTGCTGAGTGATGATCTTCACTCCTGTGGAGGAAAAAAAATTCTTACATTCTGCAGCACATTCAAACAGAATTTAATTCAAAAAGATAATCAGTCATATCTATAATATATCTATTTATAGACAGACAGGTGATGTCAGGTGTCACCTCACCTGACTCCTGTTTGATCTGGATGGTGGGTTTAGCTGATCCAGGAGAGCTGCTGCTCTGACTCACACCTGCTCCCACAGGTGAGCTCTGCTGCAAGTGTTTGGGTGACTGCTGTTTGGGGAACTGAGCCAGGATCTGAGCAGGTGAGCCCACCATAGTCTTTGGCGAAGGAAGTCTGGCTGAGGCCACCTTCACTGCAGCCGAGGCAGCGCCTGAAACAGTCAGTGGACGCACGTTACAGGTGAAGCCAGTGACTCACACAGCTCAGCTACAGAAACAACAGAAACGTTATTTACACCCTAATTTAAAATCCATCACTGTAACTGCTAAGATGAAAGCTTTAGCGTGCACCGCGTCTGAGGTCCATTCAAGACAAGTCTGCAGCTGCTGCAGTCATTCAGGAGAATGCTGCAATTCTGGTTCACTGAATGTGAGCAGCTGCTGATGTGTCGATGTTGATGTGTCGGGTGTCGATGTGCTTTATGCTCTATGGATGTTGGACCTACATGTTGCCACAGTCGACATGACCACGGAGGGTGTGGAGGAGACCACGGAGGTCACTGCGACCGTGGTGGCGTTGGAGGAGGGGCTGGAGCTGGCAGGGAACACCACTGTCTGTTTGTGGGTGGGCGTGGTCAGCATGGAGGTGGAGCCCAGCTTGGACATGGCGGCGGCGTTGTTGTGAGACTTGGACAGGATGTTGGGCACAAAGTTGGAGCTTGGAGACGTTGTGACGATGATGACCTGGATGAAGACGATACTTTTTTAAACGGTGTACAGAGACGTGTTGAGGTCATCAGCGCAGGTGAACAGGTGCAGCTCTCACCTTCTGGGTGGTGGTGTTGGTGGTCTGGATGGTGGGCTTGGTGAAGGTGATCTTGACAGGGGACAGGTGAGGCGGCAGGGAGTTGGCGATGCTCTGCATGATGTTGCTCATCTTGGGGCTGCCGCTCACCGGCACCGTGATGTTCTTGGACACCTGCGGCGACACCTTGGTCACCTCCTTCAGCATCACCGGAGATGAGCTGGACGAGTTGGTCCGCCGCCGCTTACGAGGCTTCTCGTCTTCGTCCGAACAGCTCACACCTGAGAGGGAAACGGAGGTAAGATGACGTCATTAAATATTGTGTAAGATGTTAAATTTACCTCAAAATAAGACGAGGAAAAGAAGAACATCTCAGCTGACTTGATTGAAAATTGACCTTAACCATTTATTTATAACCAAACTGTCATATCACGACTGCTGATAATTAATTATCTGGAAATCATCTAATCAATGAATCAACTAGTTTGTTTCTAGTCATGTGATCTAAGTATGTCATTCCAAACTAAGATAACTCTGGAAAAGTCTCCAGATTCAAATGATGAATAAACAGTGAATACTGTTAAACGTCTCTCCTCCACAGTCCTGATCACAAGTTCCTCCTCATTATAGCTGAAAACAAAAAAACCTGTTGCTTCAAAGAACTGAAATATTGATTCAGTGTTGATGATTTACAGACTCGTTCGGTCTCTCTCTCAGTTTCACTCTGAACATCTGTTGGATGAAATCTGTCAGTTTCATGTGTGAGCAGACGTTTGTTCAGAACTTTGAATCTGTCCGGAGAAACACAAAGCTGTAGAAAGTTTACATCAGGACAGCAGTTTGGTTCAGTTTGTTGATGTTTAAATCACTGAGTACAGGGTAGATGAGCCTTACAGCGCCCCCTTCAGGCTGAGCAGGACATTTCTCAAGGTTTAGTTCAGACGAGAATCAAGCTGTCTGCAGTTTTTCAGTTCAATGGTTAATCTACATTTTGTCAACAGGTGAGTGAAGTATAAAGTTAGAAACACATTATATTCAGTCGTAGCTTTACAGATGTTTAACATCAGAAACGTTCACAGTGAAGAGCTCCACTCGTTTGACTGAAAGAAATTTAGTCAATGAAATGTTTTTTTGTCAATTACGACGTCACATGTGAGATCCGATGACTTCTGAGGCTGAATATTTATAAAATTTACATTGTATGACGATTTAAAAGACCAGAAGACATCCTGATTTTAGTAACGTAATTGGGACAACCGGAGAAAGAATGCATGTGCATTATATTAAGTGTCAAAGAAGCAATGATGTCAATAACTGTGGTCTCGCATTTGTTTTAAGAAAAAGTAACTTCACTTCAACCAAAAATTAAGATTTAAAACAGCATGTTTTAGGTATTTTGGGTCATTCTGAGAAAGAGCTTTAACACAGTTATCTACAATAACCTCTTTCAGCTGACTCGACTGTTTTACAGCTGAAGAGATACTGTAGTTCAGAGTGATTTATGATGCTGACTCACTCTTGACGTAGACGGTGCTCCCACTGGGCAGCACCACTACATTAGATGAAGGACTGGGAGGTCGTGGAGACTTCACAATGGCTCCGATGGCTCCGCTGGTGGCGGTGGCGCTGGTGGAGGTGCAGGTGGTGCTTGTGTAGGAGTAACATACGACCACTGAGGGAGGAGATTAAACAATCAACATCTCATCTGTTTTAAGCACTCTCAGATACAAAGAGGCGCCAACTCACCTTCTTTGTTTCCCGTTTCAGCTGGCAGCAGCAGGGAGGCGTTCTGATTGGCTGTGGCACTGGCCACTGCATTAGCGGTCACAGTGAAGGCCGTCTGAGGGACTAGCCTCGGCATCAAGGGGACCAGCCGACGTCCTTCAATGGACCACTCAGATGAGCTGTTGGGACCTGACATGCTGAGAAACATGAGTCTGATCAGAACTGCAATCCAGCGGTTCTTAATGACTCTCAGCGTCCAGCAGACGACATCACATCAGACTTCATGTCAAACTGTAACTCACTGATATGCGATGGTGGTGAGGCGCTCGTCATTAACAGCTCTGCGGACTTCAGCCCGATGACGCTCTGTGGAGATACTGAGAGGACGGGACAGAGCATCTTAAATAAGAAAAGTTCATCTGCAAATATTGAAAAAAGTTTCTGTCCGTCTTAAATGTGGCAACTAACTACCCGAGGATCTTAGTGAGTTCTGCCAGCAGATCCTTCTTGTCCTTCGTCAGGTCTCCTTGAGCTCGTAGGGCACTGATCACCCCAGCGTACGCCTCCAGCTCTGAGACACACACAGACACACACACAGACACACACACTAGCATCAGGCAGCACTGCAGCAGGTTGTTCATGTCCAACTTTGAATGTGTTGTGTGACACACTGTGAAACCGAAACACCAAATTAAACTCAGACATTCAATTCTCCAGCTAAGTGTTAAAAACACAACGTTACAAAGTGCTTTGCAAAAGAAAATTGAACCAGACGAGGCAGAAGGATAAAGGACGTGAACACACAGGAAGTAAAGATTCAAATGAATGAGATTAAATACGTATCAAACATTTACAGATACAAAAGTATGGAGTAAAAGATTTCACTGTGCGATGCTCTCACCCAGTTTGCGGAGGATCCTTTTGCATTCGTCTCTGCCGAGGTCGAGGATGGTGGGCCATACCACCGGCATGGTACCAGTCAGGACCGGCTTCTCCAGCTGAATCATGGGCTGAGTGCACACAGAACAATCATACAGGTGAAAACGAGCGTACTGCTGCAGCATGTTGCTTCATTTTAAAGTCCAACAAGACTGATAAACACTGACAGCTGGAGGTCTGTCACTCTGATCACATACGGTGACAGCAGCTCCAATTACATCGTATGATGTTAGAAACGGGAACATTTATTACATGAGTTTACTTTATGGAACGAAAAACCGAAGTTAAAGTGGTCACGATATATCAAATTATTACTATATCGACATACAACTCTCGATAAAAACAGCTTAGAGGGATGAACTACACACACGAAACTTGTCAGTGGGATCAACACATTGCACTTTGTTGACAATGAAACAAACAGAAACGTGACTGGACTCACACTGTAAAGATATCAAACCAAACTCCATTTACAAATCCAGCAGTTTCATTTTAGCTTGACTAATGGCACACGTGAATTAAGGAGCCTGCACATCTCAGAATATGACTCACAGTGAGACTCCTTTATGTTTTAATAGAGTCTTTCCAGCTGCTCCCACAGACCCGGACCACCCACCACAGGAGGTCTCGGTCACTGGACGGACCAGGCCACCAGACACAGAAGTGGAGGTTTTGTTTACATCGAATAACAATTATTGTGCCGAATGTAACAGATGCGCCTTGTTGTTCACAAACACGTGACTCTGTTCCAACTGGTTCCGACATTTGATCAGAATCAGAGAAACATTTTTCTCGTAAGTTTTCTGGCTCAGATTCTGTCAGAACAACGGACAACACGGCTGGTAGCTAACGTTACTGGGTCTGCGTAGAATGGCATCCATCCGATTATCCCCGGACCCACCGCTGTAATAACATGTAATACGGCTGTAACGCATTAGTAAGGTGCTCAGATGAAAGTGTCGCACCCCGGCAGGCTGAGCCTCCGACAGACAAACCTTACAGTTTGTTTCAGCTCGTATTGAAACCCTTTGCTTAGCTAGCTTGCTAGCTTCTTCTATGAGCCAAATCAATGTCTTACCATCTGTTAGCAGGACAACTTCAAGGCCTTTGTAAATCCGACTTCCGAGCAAACATGTCTGACCATGAGCTTATTAGATAAACTAACACATCATGTAGTTATTGTGGAATAAATGAAGACGACAGAAGGTGAAGTGTTGAAGCAGCCTGATGTCCACAGACACACTGCTGTTTACGTTTCTGTTAGCTAGCTGCGGCTGGCCTCTTGATGGAGCAGCTTCTTCTTCTTTGTTGTTTAATGGCAGTCGGCATCCTTATTGTTGCATATACCGCCATCTACTGGACTTTACTTTTCCCGTTTCCTCTTCTTCTACATCCCTTTAATTAATCCAGTTGATACAACAAATCTCAAGATGCTTCTCCTCACCTCCCTAGATTTTCCACATTCTGTAATATTATTAAAGTTAATTTCCCTTACTCCTACCTTCCGTAACCCTGTAGTCATCATCTCCCTCTCCCGTTCATATCAGGACATGCTATTAACACATGTTCTACTGTCTCCCTCTCCCGTTCATATCCAGGACATGCTATTAACACATGTTCTACTGTCTCCCTCTCCCCAGAGTTACACAGACCCGTTGTATGCTTGCCTATTATATTAAGTGTGCTGTTCAATTTACTGTGCCCTATTCTTATTCTGCTCATGATTACTTGTTCTGTTCTATTATCTCCATAACATCCTATCTCTCCTACTACACTTTGTCATTTATATAGATGTCTCCCTTTTTCCTCCTTCATCCAATGTTGATTCCACTGATTATTTATTTCCTTCCATATTAAACTTTTCCCCTCTGCTTTTGATAATTTTACTTTCATTTCCACCTCTTCTATCTTCACTGTCTCCTTAGCAGTATTGTCTGCTTTTTCATTTCCTTGTATTCCTGAATGCGCTGGAACCCACATGAACGTTATTTCCCTCCCCTGCTGTATTAATCTGGACGTTCTTACGAGTATTTCATATAGTATTTCTTGATGTGTTTTACCTGTCCTGTTTTTAATGCTCAGTATTGATGAAACTGAATCACTACATATGGCTATCTTTTTGTCCACCTCGTCCTCCATCCATTCTATTGCCAGTAATATTGCGCATAGTTCTACTGCATATATGCTTAAATGATCTGATGTTCTCTTTGGTATTGTGGTATGATGGCTGGGAATCACCACGGCTGCACCAGTTGCTCCTCGGCTCTTTTGATCCATCTGTGTATATGTACACATATTCCCCATACTTTCCATCTACATAGTTATAAAATTCCTGAACTAGATCTGCTGTCTTATTTCTTCTCTTGATATTCCATATTTCTAGATCTATGCTTGATTCTTGTAACATCCATTCTGGTCTTGTTGTCCACAGAAGTGTTGGGCTGAATTCTCTCTGCTGTATCTTTAGTTGTTGTGCTAAACCCTCACTGACCCACCCAAAGCTTGTTCTTTCCCTTTTTCCCAACACATCTCCAAAACTCTCTTTGTTGGGTGATCCTCACTGTGCCCTTTTAGGTTTGTCCAGTAGTTGGCTATAAGCTGTTTCCTTCTGAGCCATAATGGCATTTCTCCTGCTTCAACCTGAAGGGAGCATACTGGTGCTGTCTTCAATGCTCCTAGACAAATTCTTAATGCTCGAGCTTGAATAATATCTAGCTGTGAGAGGACCGATTTAGCTGCTGATCCGTATCCCACACTACCATACTCTATTCTAGACCTAATGAGTGCTACATATATGTCTTTTAACGAAGTAAAATCAGCTCCCCATTCTAATCCGGCCAAACACCTCATAACATTTTAATACTCCCTTACTTTTTTCTACTATTCCCTTCACATGTTCTCTCCACGTTAATCTAGAATCAAAAATCAATCCCAAGAATCGAAAGCTGTTTACTCTGTCTAAGTTCTTTCCGTATAAGTTTAACTTTTTATTTTCTGATGGCGCCGCTTCTCCTTCGTGGGCTTTATCACGACGCTACAGGCGTCTTCTTCTTCTTCTTCTTCTTCTTCTTCTTCTTCTTCTGCTTCTTCTTCTTCTTCTTCTTCTTCTTCTTCTTCTTCTTCTTCTTCTTCTTCTTCTTCTTCCTCTCTGCGGCGCAGTGCTGCCACCTACAGACAGATACATAGAACACTTTGATAATGCTGCCAAATGACATTAAAAACACACAACAAATAATATCATAATAAAATAATGAAAATACACACGAATAACTAAAATCCTACTATGATATGACTTACAACAGGAACACAGGGTGCTCACTAGATATAGATCAGTTTACAGTTAACAAAACAACAACTTTACAGCTGGTTAATGTTGTCTTCACAGTGTCAGGTCCGTGTCAGAGAGAAGACACACAACAGTCAGATCCCCTCACACATGTTGACCTCAGAGACACATTCTTTGTTTCTTCAACAATGCTCACAGATGTTTTCCACACCTGTGGGAACCATGACTCTGAACTGTCAGTAGCAAACGTTTGTTTATTCCATTTGTTTGCTCACACTAAATGTTCCTGTTTAATGATGGTTTAATATTCAGAATTCATGGCTCTGGTTAGAGGAGGCGTTGAACACTAGATGTCAGAGTTTCTCATTTTAAAAGTTAAAGGAGTCCATCCTTTGTTCACACGTACACATGACTAAAATATTGTGTGAATTATTGTTTGAATCATTGTTTGAATTATTGCTGATATTTGTTTTGTTGTATTTGTGATAACATTCACTCGCCATGAAGCTGCATCTTGAAGATCATATGTCATCTTATAGTTTATCTCTGATAATACTGCGTGTGCTTTATTTTGTCTGATTTGTCTTTTTCATATTTAAGAGCCAATGACCCATTTTTAAATTCTCATTTTTAAGATGTACACAAACAGGAACATACAAAACATATAGAACATAAAGAACATACAGAACATATAGAACATAAAGAACATACAGAATATACATAACATATAGAATATATTGAACATATAGAATATACAGAAACTAAAGGACATACAGAACATAAAGAACATACAGAATATATAAAACATGAAAAACATACAGAATATACAGAACATAAAGAACATATTATACATACAGAATAAACATAACATAAAGAACATATAGAACATACAGAATATACAGAACATATAGAACATATTGAACATACAGAATATACAGAACATGTAGAACATATTGAACATACAGAACATATAGAACATATTGAATACATATATTGAACATTGGTTTTTTTTTTACCCTGTATTGTTTTTTTTTTACCCTGTTAAAAGATTTTTTTTCCATCAACATGTGAAGTTTTTCCTCATTGGAATTGAGGGCCTGAGGACAGAGGATGTTGTTCACTGTACAGATTGTAAAGCCCACTGAGGCAATGTGATTGTGATTTTGGGCTATATAAGCCAAACAGAGTGACCTGTAAAACAGCCACTCTTATTGATAACATTATAACTAATACATTTGATTATCCAGTAAACTCAGGAATATTATATTCTGACATTTCTGATCACTTTCCTGTATTCCATATCGCTACAAGTAATAGTTTCAAACACAAGGCCCCCAATGTCAGAACAGGTTTCCGCAAATTTAATGAAGATAACATCAAACGTTTTAGAGAAATGCTTGAAATAGTACATTGGACTGATGTTTATGATCAGCGGGATGCCAACAAAGCCTATCAATCTTTTATCCATCTGTTCAAGACCGTATTTAATGAGTGCTTTCCACTTGTAAGCTTCAAAATCAATAAAAGACATGGTTTTAATAAACCCTGGTTCGCTACTGGATTCTTAAAATCCTCAAGGACGAAAAACAGATTATATAAAAGGTTTATTTCTAATCCAACTCCACAGAATTCTAACACATATAAAAAATATAGAAACAAGTTCACTTATTTACTTCGTACGGCAAAGAAGAAATACTATTCTGACAAATTCAAAGAATCTACTAACAACATAAAAAATACATGGAATATTATTAGTGAACTATTAAACAAGAAAAAGGCACCTGCAAAATTTCCATCCCAATTTACTGATGGCAAGTCCACATTCTCCAATCGCTCTGACATAGCAAATGAATTTAATAATTTCTTTGTAAATGTTGGTAGCACCTTTGCCAAGAACATTTCTCCATCTAATAACTGCCCTACAGATAATATTACTGGTGTCTTCCCTGTCTTGCAAAACTTCGAACCACCCACAGTTAATGAAGTGAACAACATCATTGTAAATCTTAATAATTCAGCAGGGGGTCACGACAAAATCAAGGCAAAGCTCCTAAAGGAAGTAGCTCCCTTTATTAGCAAAACTTTAACACATGTCTTTGCTGTGTCACTAAAGACTGGGGGAGTCCCTAGTGATCTTAAAGTGGCAAAGGTCTTACCTCTTTTTAAAGAAGGCGAACCCAGTGTTTTTAACAATTATAGACCGATTTCTATCTTACCATGCTTTTCCAAGGTCCTGGAAAAGTTAGTTATTA
Source organism: Sparus aurata (assembly GCF_900880675.1). Classification (NCBI taxonomy): domain Eukaryota; kingdom Metazoa; phylum Chordata; class Actinopteri; order Spariformes; family Sparidae; genus Sparus; species Sparus aurata. The sequence goes on along the minus strand of NC_044199.1, from coordinate 35,288,225 downwards.
CACACCTCGATGATAATGACATATTGTACAAACACCAATATGGTTTTCGCAAAAGGCGCTCAACATATATGGCTCTTTTGCAACTTATTGATGACATTTCTACAACTCTGGACAAAAATATGTTTGCTATTGGTATTTTCTTGGATCTCTCAAAAGCGTTTGACACAGTTGACCATGATATTCTTCTGTTAAAACTCCACCGATATGGTCTTCAAGAGGTTGTGATCAAATGGTTTAGTGATTACCTTTGTAACAGAGAACAATATGTTTGTATTACTGGTCATGAATGTAAGAAAGAAAATTATACTATGGTGTGCCTCAAGGGTCAATTCTTGGGCCCCTTCTGTTTTTGATTTTTATTAATGATTTCGCTGTAATGTCTGAGTCTTCTCTGCCCATTTCATTTGCGGATGATACTAACTTTGCCATGTCTCACCCTGACTTTGGATGTCTAATCAGAAATGCTAATACCACGCTGGAATACGCCTCAAGATGGTTTCAAATGAACAAGCTTTCCTTGAATGTAAACAAATCAAATTATATACTTTTTAGAAACAAAAATAAAACTCTTCCTAAGCAGGAAGTAATTATGAAGTCCTATTATGGCATTATCAGAAGAGTCTCTTCCTTAGTTAATCAGTCCTGTCTTATGACATTATATCACAGTTTAATTTATCCATATTTGACATACTGAAACATTGTTTGGGGTGCTTCATATTCCTCATACCTTAATCAGATAATTCTCAATTCAAAAAAGATTCTTGAGAATGATTTCAAATTCCACTAATCAAGCGCCATCTGCACCTTTATTTAGCAAATTTAAACTTTTATCAATTTTTTCTATTAATATGTTTCAAACATGTTTGTTTATGTCTAAATTCATTCATCACAAACAAGATATTCCAGGCACTTTTCACAAGTTTTTTTTGTTATCATCAGATATTCACTCTTATTCAGTGAGAGGTCTGAAGAATTTTCATTTACCTCTTTGTCGTACCTCCAGGCATAAATTCTTTATCAAATTCCATGAACCCCGACTCTGGAACTCTTTAGATAGGTCTCTAAGCTTATATCATCCTACAAAATGTTGAGGACTAGTCTGGTGAGGTATTTTCTATCCAGGCAAAATAATACTCATGTCTAGTATAACGGAACTGAATTTGTAATTTAATGGATATTTTTCACTCTATTTTATTTGTTTATTGTGTCTTTTCTTTGTTTCTTTCCCTTTTTTGCTTTTTTTCTTCTTTTCTTTTTTATTAGTTAATCTGTTTTAGTGATTTTGTATTGAGGGGGAGGATTTTATATAAGCCCTGTGGGCTTCTTTTCCTCTATTTGCCTTTGTATTATGAAGTATGATTCTGTTTTTTTTTATCATTGTGCATATGAATAAATAAAAAAAAAATAATAAAAAATAAATATAAATAAAACTGATTTGATTTGATTTGATATTGAACACAAAGAACATAAACACCAATTGAACATCCAGAATATACAGAATATATATAACATATTGAACATATAGAATATACAGAAACTGAAGGACATACAGAACATATAGAACATAAAGAACATACAAAATATACAGAACATATAGAATATATTGAACATATAAAATATACAGAAACTAAAGGACATACAGAACATAAAGAATAGAACATATAGAACATATTGAACATACAGAATATACAGAACATATTGAACATACAGAATATAAAGTATAGAACATACAGATCATATAGAACATACAGACAATGTTTGTATCCTCTTCATGTCATTACATTTCCAACTTCCCTGAAATATTTCCAGAACACGAGATCAACACTTCAGAACCTGGGTTAGGTTAGGAAGAAGAGGGGCAGGAGGAAGAGGAGGAAGAAGGGGAAGAGGAGGAGGAAGAAGAGGCAAGGAGGAGGAGGGAGAGAAGGAAGAAGGGGATTAGGAGGAGGAAGAGGAGGAAGAGAATGAAGAAGAGGAGGAGGAGGATGTGAAGCATTTCCTTTTTCCATCTGCATCTCTGAGAGAATAAAACCCTAAAGTCTTGATGAGTTCAGGTTAAAGAGAAGAACAAGAACAAGAACAAGAAGAAGCAGTATCAGTAGTAGTAGTAGTAGTAGTAGTAGTATCAGTAATATAAGTAGTATTAGTAATATTAGTATTATTATTAGTAGAAGAGTCCTCCACTGAGTGTGTTGATGCGGGGACCAGTCCTACGCAGCTGTGTCCCGGACATGAGCAGCAGGCTGACAGTCATCATGGAAGGACTTCCTCTGTAGGACCGAGCCGAAGGGATCCGGAGCTTCACCTCCTCCCAGATCCGCTGTGAGAGCTGCAGACCGCCGCTGCTTCATCAGAGCAGCTCCGCTGGACTTCAAGCGATAGACTTTAAAGTGTGTGTTGGACATGAGTTCGGCTGGACGGAATAACGGAGCCTCTGTAAGAAAACAATTATCCGGGTGAAGTCGTCGGAAACTCGTCAGGAAGCCCAATGAGCTGCACACAGTCAACTCTCACTGACAGGTAGGACTCACGGCTTTAGTCCACCGATGCTGTTTGAACACAACATGTCCACTCGTGTTTTATCAATTCTAAATGTTTTGCTGAATCGCCTTTTCCAGTGGAGTGGCAACCAACAGCACCGCGCCAAACTCCATTATAAATCACCAAATTTAAGGCCATCTTGTTCTTTGAAAAAAGTTCACAGCCAGCAAAGCATAGTAAGAGATAATAAAGTGTTTAGTTTGGGGTTCTTGTGAATTCGGCAGTCAAATGATTAAATTAAAAAGCCCAAAATCTCTATAATGTAGTAGTTTTTACAAGCTGGCTCTGATAGTGTGCCTGCTGGGAGTCGCTGGCCTCTGGGATCAGCAGGGAATATCATCTACAAATGGAGGGTTTTATTACAGTTAAAAGGTGCTTCATCTACTAGACGTTCGCCGAACTGGATACAAACCTAAGATAAGTTCTGTGAGCTCTTAGATTATCTTGTAATTTGTGTGTATGTCTGGGAAACCGAGATCATGTAAAAATGAACAGATTTATCAACGTAGTTCGTCAAAGTTTCCCTTCTATCAAACGCATACCAGAGCATAACGGGGCTCGGTTTTTCCCTCTTTAGTGGGTGTTGATGGCAGGCTCCCCTCTCAGCCAGCAGGGGGCACCTTCCTGGAATGGGTCATTCTTTACTTTTGGCCCCCAAAGGTCACCTGACATCACAGGTTCATGTCTCTGTTGAGTGACAGGGCCCCTTCAGTCTGCTCAGACTGAAACATGTCCTGTAGTCCTGTTTGTTACAGGAGGGCAAGGAACGTTTCATCCAGTCACATAGAAACTGTCTGCAGCACACAACTCGAGCTAACTCAGTCTCATTGATCCGTGCACTGCAGTACACATTATTGATCACGTCACTTATTGATCACAGTGATCACAGGCTGTCAGAACTCATCAATCTCTTTGGTCCTGAAAAGCTCAGTATGGACCAGACGAGGTGAAGTGTTACCAGAAGGTGGATGGTTTTCATGGTCGTTATCATCTTCATGGTCTTACAGTCTTCATGGTCTTCATGGTTTTAAAGTCTTTATCATCTTAATGGTCTAACAGTCTTCATGGTCTTCATGGTTTTAAAGTCTTTATCGTCTTAATTGTCTAACAGTCTTCATGGTCTTCATGGTTTTAAAGTCTTTATCATCTTAATGGTCTAACAGTCTTCATGGTCTTCATGGTTTTAAAGTCTTTATCGTCTTAATGGTCTAACAGTCTTCATGGTCTTCATGGTTTTAAAGTCTTTATCATCTTAATGGTCTAACAGTCTTCATGGTCTTCATGGTTTAAAGTCTTTATCGTCTTAATGGTCTAACAGTCTTCATGGTCTTCATGGTTTTAAAGTCTTTATCATCTTAATGGTCTAACAGTCTTCATGGTCTTCATGGTTTTAAAGTCTTTATCGTCTTAATGGTCTAACAGTCTTCATGGTCTTCATGGTTTTAAAGTCTTTATCATCTTAATGGTCTAACAGTCTTCATGGTCTTCATGGTTTTAAAGTCTTTATCGTCTTAATGGTCTAACAGTCTTCATGGTCTTCATGGTTTTAAAGTCTTTATCATCTTAATGGTCTAACAGTCTTCATGGTCTTCATGGTTTAAAGTCTTTATCGTCTTAATGGTCTAACAGTCTTCATGGTCTTCATGGTTTTAAAGTCTTTATCATCTTAATGGTCTAACAGTCTTCATGGTCTTCATGGTTTTAAAGTCTTCATCGTCTTAATGGTCTAACAGTCTTCATGGTCTTCATGGTTTTAAAGTCTTTATCGTCTTAATGGTCTAACAGTCTTCATGGTCTTCATGGTTTTAAAGTCTTTATCGTCTTAATGGTCTAACAGTCCTCATGGTCTTCATGGTTTTAAAGTCTTTATCGTCTTAATGGTCTAACAGTCCTCATGGTCTTCATGGTTTTAAAGTCTTTATCATCTTAATGGTCTAACAGTCTTCATGGTCTTCATGGTTTTAAAGTCTTATCGTCTTAATGGTCTAACAGTCTTCATGGTCTTCATGGTTTTAAAGTCTTTATCGTCTTAATGGTCTAACAGTCTTCATGGTCTTCATGGTTTTAAAGTCTTTATCGTCTTAATGGTCTAACAGTCTTCATGGTCTTCATGGTTTAAAGTCTTTATCGTCTTAATGGTCTAACAGTCTTCATGGTCTTCATGGTTTTAAAGTCTTTATCATCTTAATGGTCTAACAGTCTTCATGGTCTTCATGGTTTTAAAGTCTTTATCGTCTTAATGGTCTAACAGTCTTCATGGTCTTCATGGTTTTAAAGTCTTTATCGTCTTAATGGTCTAACAGTCCTCATGGTCTTCATGGTTTTAAAGTCTTTATCGTCTTAATGGTCTAACAGTCCTCATGGTCTTCATGGTTTTAAAGTCTTTATCATCTTAATGGTCTAACAGTCTTCATGGTCTTCATGGTTTTAAAGTCTTATCGTCTTAATGGTCTAACAGTCTTCATGGTCTTCATGGTTTTAAAGTCTTTATCGTCTTAATGGTCTAACAGTCTTCATGGTCTTCATGGTTTTAAAGTCTTTATCGTCTTAATGGTCTAACAGTCTTCATGGTCTTCATGGTTTAAAGTCTTTATCGTCTTAATGGTCAAACAGTCTTCATGGTCTTCATGGTTTTAAAGTCTTTATCGTCTTAATGGTCTAACAGTCCTCATGGTCTTCATGGTTTTAAAGTCTTTATCGTCTTCATGGTCTAACAGTCTTCATGGTCTTCATGGTTTTAAAGTCTTTATCGTCTTAATGGTCTAACAGTCTTCATGGTCTTCATGGTTTTAAAGTCTTTATCGTCTTAATGGTCTAACAGTCCTCATGGTCTTCATGGTTTTAAAGTCTTTATCGTCTTAATGGTCTAACAGTCCTCATGGTCTTCATGGTTTTAAAGGTCTTTATCATCTTCATGGTCTAACAGTCCTCATGGTCTTCATGGTTTAAAGTCTTTATCGTCTTCATGGTCTAACAGTCCTCATGGTCTTCATGGTTTTAAAGGTCTTTATCATCTTAATGGTCTAACAGTCTTCATGGTCTTCATGGTTTTAAAGGCTTTATCATCTTAATGGTCTAACAGTCCTCATGGTCATCATGGTTTTAAAGGCTTTATCATCTTAATGGTCTAACAGTCCTCATGGTCTTCATGGTTTTAAAGGTCTTTATCATCTTAATGGTCTAACAGTCCTCATGGTCTTCATGGTTTTAAAGGCTTTATCATCTTAATGGTCTAACAGTCTTCATGGTCTTCATGGTCTAACAGTCCTCATGGTCTTCATGGTTTTAAAGGTCTTTATCGTCTTCATGGTCTAACAGTCTTCATGGTCTTCATGGTCTTCATGGTCTAACAGTCCTCATGGTCTTCATGGTTTTAAAGTCTTTATCGTCTTCATGGTCAAACAGTCCTCATGGTCTTCATGGTTTTAAAGTCTTTATCGTCTTCATGGTCAAACAGTCCTCATGGTCTTCATGGTTTTAAAGTCTTTATCGTCTTCATGGTCAAACAGTCCTCATGGTCGTCATGGTCTTCATGGTTTTAAAGGTCTTTATCTTCTTCATGGTCTAACAGTCTTCATGGTCTTCATGGTTTTAAAGGTCTTTATTGTTTTAATGGTCTAACAGTCGTCATGGTCTTCATGGTTTTAAAGGTCTTTATCGTCTTCATGGTCGAACAGTCTTCATGTTCGTCATGGTCTTCATGGTTTTAAAGGTCTTTATCATCTTCATGGTCTAACAGTCTTCATGGTCTTCATGGTCTAACAGTCCTCATGGTCTTCATGGTCTTCATGGTTTTAAAGTATTTATCGTCTTCATGGTCTAACAGTCTTCATGGTCTTCATGGTCTTCATGGTCTTCATGGTCTTCATGGTCTAACAGTCCTCATGGTCTTCATGGTCTTCATGGTTTTAAAGTCTTTATCGTCTTCATGGTCTAACAGTCCTCATGGTCGTCATGGTCTTCATGTTTTTAAAGGTCTTTATCGCCTTCATGGTCTAACAGTCTTCATGGTCTTCATGGTTTCAAAGATCTTTATCGTCTTCATGGTCTAACAGTCTTCATGGTCTTCATGGTTTTAAAGGTCTTTATCATCTTCATGGTCTTCATGGTCTTCATGGTCTAACAGTCGTCATGGTCTTCATGTTTTTAAAGGTCTTTATCGCCTTCATGGTCTAACAGTCTTCATGGTCTTCATGGTTTTAAAGGTCTTTATCGTCTTCATGGTCTAACAGTCTTCATGGTCTTTATTGTCTTCATGGTCTAACAGTCTTCATGGTCTCCATGGTCTTCATGGTCTATATGGTTTTAATGGTCTTTATTGTCTTCATTGTCTTCATGGTCTAACAGTCTTCATGGTCTTCATGGTTTTCAAGTCTTTATCGTCTTCATGGTCTAACAGTCCTCATGGTCGTCATGGTCTTCATGTTTTTAAAGGTCTTTATCGTCTTCATGGTCTAACAGTCTTCATGGTTTTAAAGGTCTTTATCGTCTTCATGGTCTAACAGTCTTCATGGTCTTCATGGTTTTAAAGGTCTTTATCGTCTTCATGGTCTAACAGTCTTCATGGTCTTCATGGTTTTAAAGGTCTTTATCATCTTCATGGTCTTCATGGTCTTCATGGTTTTAAAGGTCTTTATCGTCTTCATGGTCTAAGATTCCTCATGTTCTTCATGGTCTTCATGGTTTTAAAGGTCTTTATCGTCTTCATGGTCTAACAGTCTTCATGGTCTCCATGGTTTTCATGGTCTAACAGTCTACATGGTCCTCATGGTCTAACAGTCCTCATGGTCTTCATGGTCTTACAGTCTTCATGGTCTCCATGGTCTTCATGGTCTCCATGGTCTTCATGGTCTTCATGGTCTATATGTTTTTAATGGTCTTTATTGTCTTCATTGTCTTCATGGTCTAACAGTCTTCATGGTCTTCATGGTTTTAAAGGTCTTTATCGTCTTCATGGTCTAACAGTCCTCATGGTCTTCATGGTCTTCATCATCTTAATGGTCTTTATGGTCGTCATGGTTTTAATGGTCTTCATTTTCATGGAGTTAATGTTTGACTTGGCGCTGTTCAGATTCCATCCCTCACAGGTCACTGGTGTATTTTTACTCTCAGTAATCAGCAGCTTCCTGTGAGGAAACGCCAAAACAAAGACACACATGACTGAGTGGGAAAGTCAAACAGAGGCGTCTGATTGGTCGACCTTCAGTCTGCACAGAGGACGGAGTGTGATTGTTACAGGAACAGACGTCCGTATCATATATACAGTTTCAAATATTCAGACAGACTGTGAGTGGAAAAGCCTGACACAGACACACACACACACACACACACACACACACACAGAGCAGAGTGGACTTCTGGAGGAAAATCTGATGGAAAGCAAACACAGCTATAGTTTGTAGATGTTTCAGTTCAGGTGGAAACACTGAATGATCTTGTGGAGAGACTAACATGAGTGGATCAATATCAACCGTGTGTGTCTGTGTGTGTGTGTGTGTGTGTGTGTGTGTGTGTGTGTGTGTGTTGAAGGCTATCACTGCAGCCTGTAGTGGTCAGTTGCTGTGGTAACAGTTTCGTCAGCTGTGCTGAGGTCACCTGTTGGACAATGGTCAAGAGTTTTTTTAGTGAGAACAATTCAGTGTTAGCAGGCTGTTAGCTTCATGCTAACGTGTCCTCCTGTCTCACTGTCTGATGTCCTCCAGAGGACAGACATGAAGCCTTGATTCTTTCCTGGAGTACACTGCTGCGGTTGATCGCAGTAACTGATTGAAGAAGTTTGGTTAGTTTCAGCTTTTGAGTCATCAGAGAGGAAGAGATCAGACGGGAGGACGTCAGACAGGACGTCAGACAGGACGTCAGACAAGAGGACGATTTTGTAACTTTCAGAAACAGCCGATGTGACAAACTGTCCCTTCTCAGTGATTGGCCGTATGTGTGCGGGCGTTAAAGAGGGCGGGGTTTAATCTTCACACAAACGCTTCTGTCACTTCTCACCTGCAGATTATTTATCCTTGTTCTGAGTCCTCAGACACACAGTGGGTTCTACTAGCCCGGTTCGCCTCTTCTTCTTAATGTGTTTGAATTTCAGGACAATCATGCAGATACGAGCTGGAGGTGTAAACAGAGGTAGAATATGAGCAGCACAGGTTCACTGAGGTCCGTCAGCGTGTCACTCAAATCATCTGCCCTCAGATCAGCAGGCGGTGTTTCAAGAGACGTGGGAACCAGTTTCAGCTGTTCTCAGCTCAACCTGTTGACTCCTTCATGTGTTTGATCAATAGTTGGTTTATTCCAAAGTGCTGACTCATGTTGTGTATAAAGTGCTGACTCAGCGTTGATATGACAGTACAGGTGGTGTTTGGTTGGTTATAGGATGTCAGCAGACCTCAGAGCAGCTCTCTGGCTCTTTGTCACACAGTTTTGCTGATCTGTGTGTTTTCCCGCCTGACGACCACCACCACCTCCACCCTGGGACAGGAAGTGGTGACATCACTGTTAAACAATGTCAGTGGCCGCAGCAGATCGCCTCCGTCTGACTGACCGTCTCATTCTATCACATATTCTACACTAAATATTATACATACAGCTGATAACATAAGGATTACTTTTATCTTTAATACTTGAAACATTTTAAAAGTTATTTAATTCATTCACATTGACTCAACATGAGAGAAACAGTTTGCATTAACTGATAAACTTCATTTAATAGAACTGGATTAAAGTAAATTAAGTTTTTGTTTTGGGAAAACAACTTTTGAGAGCTGCTGTCAGAAAGAGATGTGATGATGATTTATGAGCCTGAAGAGCTGATCAATACATCATCTGGTCTGAGAAAATGATCATTTTCATTATCAAAAATAACAATTGATCAACTAATCATCAATAATTTAGTCTATAGAATTCTCATCACAGTTTCCCAGAGATGTTTTTAAATGACCCACAGAAGATTGGACCAGCTGGAACATGTTTGACACGTCTGCTTTCAAAATGACTCGGGCGATTGATCGGTTATCAGAGTAGTGAGGGATTGATTTTCTTTGGATTGACTGATTGGTGCAGCTCGACTGTGAATATAGTGAAATAAAATGTTTGTGAAGGATTTATGATTTCATTAACAGTGCTGAGTGTTCCCAGTCAGATTACTGCTGTCAGTTCACAGACTCTTATTAAATCTGGATGTTTGTGGTGAAACTGCTTCAGAGTCATGAGACTCACTGTGCAACATCACACACATCCAATAATCAATGAAGTTATTGTTTACTTACCATCTGCTGAACTGATCCCAGCCACAGTGCAACCTGACAGACCGGAGAGTAGTCCAAGTTCATTTATTAAAGGAGAAATTACAGAAGTTGCGTTAATGAAGTTTTTCTTCCTTAGTTAATTAAAAACTATGAAATTAACTCTGCATAGTTCTTGTCAGGTGATCTGTCTAATTAGTCTTATTGGTTCTGTATGAATCTTGATAAATGGTGTTGTGACATTATGATGTCTGTGTTAGCATGCTAACCAGGTAACCAGCCATGTGCTGTTTTGTAATACCACTTAGCTGCATGGCTAACAGTGTTACCTAGCTAACAGCAGCCACAGTTAGCAGCTATTAGCAGCTACTCTGTTGACATGCTCCTTCTTCATCCGTGTGGAGAAGCCCTTTTCTGACACTTTGACCCTTTAATATGAAATACAACGAACACAGCGGAATCCACGGATGGTTGTGTCTCTATCACCGTCTTCTTATAGCGTCTGTGTGATGTCTGTGTTGTTCACTGCTGTAGCTCTTGTTGTTGGTGACAGTGTTTGTGTCTCTTCAGAAAGCCGAATCATAAATCAATCACAGTTGAGTCATAAATCATGTTGTATTTCTCTGAATCTCTCTGGATGAAGTCTGAGATCGGCCGTTTATGAAGCTTCAGCGTGTTTCTCAGTGGACTCTGGTCAGCGTCCCTCTGGAGCTGTTATCATCCCAGAGGAACAGTCTGGTATTTGTGGCATCTGAAGCAGATTACTGCTGCATGTTGTTTCTGACCACTTTGATAACTGAACACAGTCTGAACTCATTGTGCAGTGGACACAGTCTCACTTATATGATAAAGAAATTAAAGATTCTCTGTCATCGTGCGGCCACTTCTCTTTTTTTTTTGGCGGGTTGTCCAGAGGCAGGACACATGTCACAGGTCACTGACGTTCATGGACTTTCTCTTTGGATTCTTTGGTTTCTTGAATATTCTGGGTCAGTGTCAGCTCATTACATGTTGGCTGATGAGTAACAAGGTGAAGTCTCCATGACATCGTCTGTCCAGCACAGAGTATTCTCCAGGTTTATTTTCGACTGTGTAATGTGTCTCAGGAGGACGTCTTTATAATAATCACCGTGTTACCAGCTGTAGCAGTGTTAGCTTCACTTTGTTTGAGTTCCAGCTGATTGTTGTCTTGTAAAATGGGTCTTTAACACACTCTCGATGTTACACATGCCGTACACTGTAACTCTAGTGAGCCTGTTAGCCGGAAATGCTAACAATTGTAGCTTAGATAAGACGAAGCACTGTTAAATCTACTTCTTACTATTTCTGGCCTGTCTCTTTAAAACGCATCCCCCCTCAGAACTGTTCCATCCACACAACTTCAGCTGCAGTCAGTTTAAAGTCTCGCTCCTTACATCCATCACCCGGCCCGGCTACGTTCAGTGCTACAGGAGCGTTAGCGTTGTGTTCAGGTGTCTCTGTACAGCACAGTGTCGAGTCACAGACTTCACAGTTGTCACCTGAGCTGAATCGGAGAATTTTAACCTCTGAACTCCATGATTGTGTCTTTAATGTGAAGCTGTTGAGATCCAGCAGGGTGACGTTAGCTGCCACACACTGAGCAGGATGCAGTTTGCCTGGTCTCATATCTGATCAGCTGATAATCTGCTGGAACCACAGCAGGAAGCCTCCGTCAGAGAGCCTCCATCAGAGAGCCATCTGTGGAGGAACAGACACTGTAACATTTTCCTTTTTGTGTCTGCAGTGGAGTCGGTTACAGGAGCTGGACACAAAGTTCGTATTCTCAGTTTTGTGTCTGTCTGAATCTCAAATCCAGGATTTAATGAATCCAATCTGTTCTGAGCTCAGTTAAAACAGGATTATTCACACTCTGTGGCAGCTGAGTCTAAGTTTCCTCAGCCTGCCGTCCCGTCTTCTCTCAGAGTCCCATGAATGCCTCCTCCCCGTCATCTCCTCCTCCTCCTCCTCCTCCTCCGTCTCTTTCCCAGCCTTCTCCTCATTCAAGAAACTGGAGTCGGGCCAAAGACCCTCGTCTCTGTTTCCGGGAATCTGTCCCACAAAGACTCAGTATAGTGGGTTGGCTGTGACGTGGGAGTCATTGTTAAGAGCCTGGGGCCCCCATTGTCCAGAGGAGGAACAGCAGCACAAACAAACCTCCTCTGGTGGAGCGAGGAGGAGGAGGAGGAGGAGGAGGAGCAAGAGGAGGAGGCCCTCTGCTATTAATACATGAACCTCCTCCCTCCAGGGGTTTAAATCGCTCATCAGAATCAGAAATACTTTATACTAATATGTGTGTGTAAATGTATATGTGTATAAATATATGTGTGTGTGTGTGTGTGTGTGTGTGTGTGTACATGTGTGTATATATGTACATATATGTATATATATGTATATATGTATATATATATGTATATGTGTGTATATGTGTGTGTGTGTATGTATGTATGTATGTATGTATATATATATATATATATATATCATCTCTCTCTCTCTCTCTCTCTCTCCTCTCTCTCTCTCTCTCGCCTATCTCTCTCGCCCTCTTGTGTGTCTCTCTCTCTCTCTTTTTTTTTCTCTCTCTCTCTCTCTCTCTCTCGCTCTTCATCTCTCCTTCTTCTCTCTCTCATCTCTCTCTCTCTTTTTTTTTTTCTCTCTCTTCTCTATCTTTGTCTCTCTCTCATCCTATCCTCTCTCTCTCTCTCTCTCTATCTCTATCTCTCTCTCTCTCTCTTTTTTTTTCTCTCTCTCTCGCTCTTTTTCTCTCTCCTCTTCTCTCTTCCTCTCTCATATATCTATATACCCTACATCGTCACGTCTGAACAGCTGAACAGAAGCACAGGGGTGACTGTGACTGTCACCGTTCACTCTCACTGTGGTTTATGAAACATTGTGCTTGTGATCTTCACTGAGGTTACCAAGTGATGTACCAGTGCGTTCATTGTGCACTGAGACAATCCAGTCAGTCATGTTTCTGTCTTAATATTTACCATACCTGTGAAACATACTACTCAAACCTCACTGCTGACATCATCACCTGCACTGGAACTTGATCCGTGCATATTTACATGAAACTGCATGTTTTTGATGATACTTATAAAACACTGTTCAGTGGCTGGAAATCCAGAACTTCATGTGGAATATGAGTCAGTTCACAGTTTGATCTTTAAACATCAACAGTGAGCTGGAAAAGAAGCTTTATGAGAATCAGTTTGTGTATCTGTCGTGATAGAGTGATATAATGATGGAGTGATGTAATGATCTGTAGAGACTCTCGTGTTTATGATGATGTGATGTACGTCTGTGTTTCTGCAGGACCCCAAACATTCTGAACAAAGAGCCGACAGATAAGAAACAAAGTAAACATGAGAAATCCTCCGTTGCCCTCAAACATGAGTTTGACCCAACAGGTGAGAAACAAACACACTTATTATTATTATTTTATCTTCTTTCTTACATTTACATTTACATTTAGAGCATTCAGCAGATGCTTTTGTCCAGAGCGACTTACAATATGTACATTTGTCACAAGAGAGAAACACGACATCACCGTCGATGGAGTAAAAAGAAAAATAGAAACAATCTTCAAGCTGTTGTCTGAGGATCGTAGCTGCTGTTCATCAAGCAGCCCTTCAGTACATTAGTGCTGGGATAAGAACATACAGGTGCATGTATGTTATATATATATATATATATATATATATATATATATATATATATTGGGGGGGTCGAGGTGAAGTCTGAACAGTGAGTCATCTTCAGTGATTAGAATTTTCTTGAATTAGTTTTTCTGTGAAGTTGAATTAATCAGAGTTGGTTGTCAGATGGATATCAGGGTTTTCTTTCATCTTTTTTTTATTCATAACTTTGTAAATCTACATTTTCCACCTCCGGCATCTGAAATGTGAAGATTTGATCTTTTCATTCACTGAATATCTGAATGTTTTCAACTATTGGCAGCTCAAAATAAGAAATGTGAACATGTGATCTGAAGCTCTGGGGACAGACCTCTTCCCAACAGACAGGCAGGCTAATTAATAGTTAAGTATATTTTTAAACAGTTTTTAATTCAGTGAGTAAACTTATAGATCTGGTCTTCTTAGGAATTCACCTGTCGAGGTTCATGTTTCGTTCTGCCCAACATTTGCTTTAAACTTTAGAATAGGAGCTGTAGGAGTTGAGCTGGCGGCTGGTGAAGAGGAGGTCGGAGGTGGTGCGGCTCAAACAGGTTGTTAAGGCGGTTGTTAAGGTGGTTTCCATGGTTTCAGGTCGACATGAATCCTCTCTGCCCTTTTTTTTCACCCTGCGTTGAGCGTTGAGGCTCCTTCATGGAGTCCAGCAGAAAACCAGACCGAGGTGAACGTCGTCAGGAAGAAGACGTGTTGAGCCAGCAGACGTCACACTGAATATACAGAGTGTATTATATATGAGTATATTATATATGAGTATATGAGTTTACAGACGGAGACGCTGGTGTGACGGGTCATGAGGACGGCAGATTCAGATTCATTAGCTGTGCTGCTGATGGCACAAAGTCAGTCAGGGGATTTCCATATCATCAGCTGGACACACAGATGTTCGTGAGGCTGCTGTGAGGGTGGAGCAGATGTTCACTATACAACTGTTGATGCTGGCAGCTGCACACATGCATCAGTTATGATGACAGATCAAAATCTTTTATTTTATTTGAAATGGAGTATAATTATTTTATTTCAAGGATGTGACAGAGACAAGAGAGGAACACAGATGGTTCACTTCCTGTCAGGGAGACTTTTCCCACAAAGTGACAGAAGCAGAAAAAAACACTGAAGTTCCTTCATTAGTTTCTCTTCTTTATTCTCGTTTGCGTGTGTGTGTGTGTGTGTGTGTGTGTGTGTGTGTGTGTGTGTGTGTGTGTCAGGTCTGGTGCAGCGCTGTGTGATCATCCAGAGAGATGAGAACGGCTTCGGCCTGACTGTCAGTGGAGACAACCCTGTGTTTGTACAGCTGGTTAAAGAAGGTAAGAGAGGGGCACACACACACACACACACACACACACACACACACACACACAGGTGCACTATGTGTGACTGTTGTGTGTGTTGTCCTGTAGATGGCGCTGCGATGCGAGCTGGTGTTCAGACAGGAGACAGGATCATTAAGGTGAGACTCTGACCTCAACCATCAGCAGCTGATTCTGAGCAGGACTTACTGAGTACATTATTGATTCAGCTCTGATCAGACTGATCCGAGCTTTTCTCTTCAGTTACAGTTATCTGTTAAACTGCTGATTCTGATCAACAGTTCTGTTTCATTGCTGTCTTTTTCACACTTCACCACTTTTATTCAGTTGACATGCAGAACTACCATAGAGACGTCTCAGAAGCACTCTTTGGGGTCCAGTGAGGTGTCAGGGTCCATCTGAACCAGGATAATGGGTCCTTGTTGTTCTGTTTGTTTAAAGGGATATTCCGGTGTAAGTTTAATCCATGGTCTAACACACCGTGAAACTGTGATAGACTCCCTCTCGAGAGATCAAGTTAGCAGACCGCTAATTTACGGAGTTTTATCAACTTCAGAAACGACCGCACGACAACAATACACTGCAGTAAATGGATCCAAATATAAACCGCCACCAAAAAGCCACAAATAATGCTCAGAACAGCACCAAACTTCAGCAACAGTACAAATAGGGTCTCAGCACATAGTCCGGGGCATCTAACCTCCACTAGCTTAGCTGGATTTCTACTGAAAAGCTGACTAAATTTACCACTCTTCTGCAGCAGCTTCCTGTTGACGGGAAGTCCCGACGAGTCGATTACCGAGTGCAGTAGAGTTCCGCGGCTCATGGATGAAAATGTATGATTATGACTCCATGGAAAAGCAATCAAAGTTCATATGTGTCTTACCTGCCAGTTTATAACAGTTATTATCGAGAGCGGACAGGGAAAAGAACGGAATTGAGCATTTCTAACCGCACTCGGTAATCGTCGCGTCGGGACTTCCCCGACCCGGAAGCTGATGGAGGAGAGTTGAAATCTGTTTTTAGCTTTTCAGTAGAAATCCAGCTAAGCTAGCGGAGGTTAGATGCCCCGGACTATGTGCTGAGACCCTATTTGTACTGTTGCTGAAGTTTGGTGCTGTTCTGAGCATTATTTGTGGCTTTTTGGTGGCGGTTTATATTTGGATCCATTTACTGCAGTGTATTGTTGTCGTGCGGTCGTTTCTGAGGTTGATAAAACTCCGTAAATTAGCGGTCTGCTAACTTGATCTCTTTTTCACGGTGATTTAGACCGTGGATTAAATTTACACCGGAATATCCCTTTAAATACTTCTGACTTCTGGGTCAGCCTCCACTTAAAGACGTCTGAGGACTCTTAGCAGCGAGGATCTGTGTCCATCACCGTGTCATGCTCCCACACCGCCCACATGCTCTTTCTGTTGAGTCTGAAATGAAACCACAGGTGTCCACAGGGCTCAGAGTAAACGGTGATAACAGGCTCCTCCCTCTCTGCTCCTCAGATTCTCCATCCTGCTGCTGTGTGTCTTCACTGCTGCAACACAACACAACACAACACAACACAACACAACAATTTGTGCTTTATTTACTGCTGTGTGATGAAGCTACAGGGAGCGCTGCCGGCTGTGAAACACTACAGGTTATTTCTGTGATCATATTAAACAATGATGTGTTCTGTAGTAACACACTGCAGGTGGAGTGTTGAAGGTGTCAGAATATATCCAGTCTGGTCCTTAAAGTAATAACCATGTTGTACCTGTGTGTTTTCAGGTGAACGGCACCTTAGTGACACATTCAAACCACATCGAGGTCGTGAAGCTGATCAAATGTGAGTCATGTTGAGCTGAGACGCTAAACGCTACCTGCTCTGCATCAGAGCTGCTG
Source organism: Sparus aurata (assembly GCF_900880675.1). NCBI lineage: Eukaryota > Metazoa > Chordata > Actinopteri > Spariformes > Sparidae > Sparus > Sparus aurata. The sequence goes on along the minus strand of NC_044199.1, from coordinate 35,271,545 downwards.
TGATTGGCTGAGACATCTGTCAATCTAACACACAGACAGCTGATTGATTGTCAGCTCTTCAAATTTAATTTAATCTGTCGAGAAACTGACTGTGTGTATCGTCATTAATACTGTGCTCACACCCTCCTGCTCCCCCTGCTCCTTCTCCTGCTCCTCCTCCTGCTCCTCCTGCTCCTTCTCCTGCTCATCCTGCTCCTCCTGCTCCTTCTCCTGCTTCTCCTTCTCCTCCTGCTTCTCCTTCTCCTCCTGCTTCTCCTCCTCCTCCTGCTCCTTCTCCTGCTCCTCCTCCTGCTCCTCCTGCTCATCCTGCTCCTCCTTCTCCTCCTCCTCCTCCTGCTCCTCCTGCTCCTCCTCCTGCTCCTCCTGCTCATCCTGCTTCTCCTGCTTCTCCTGCTCCTCCTGCTTCTCCTTCTCCTCCTGCTTCTCCTCCTCCTCCTGCTCCTTCTCCTGCTCCTCCTCCTGCTCCTCCTGCTCATCCTGCTTCTCCTGCTTCTCCTGCTCCTCCTGCTCCTCCTGCTCCTTCTCCTGCTCCTCTTCCTGCTCCTCCTGCTCCTCCTGCTCATCCTGCTTCTCCTGCTTCTCCTGCTTCTCCTTCTCCTCCTTCTCCTCCTGCTCCTCCTGCTCCTCCTCCTCCTCCTCCTCCTCCTCCTCTCCTCTCTGCAGCTGGATCCTATGTAGCTCTGACGGTGCTGGGAAGGCCTCCGGGCCTCTCTCACATCCCTCTGGAGGAGGGAGAGGAGGAGGAGAAGGAGGAAGGAGCAGAGGTCTCCTCTCTGTCAGCGCCTCACTCACCTGTCCTGTCAGGTGTGGAGCAGAGTGGTCACATGACCTGCAGCTCCTCCTGCAGCCACCAGGAGGGCATCAGCTCCTCTCTGCCTGACGGGGTGAGACTTCCTGTCTGCACCTGCACGTCAGGTGTTTCTTATTCACCTTATAACTCATTTATAACACTTTGATTAAAGACATGAAATTATTCACACTGAGCCTGATTCACTCTCATATTTAGTCTTTATGATGTTCATGTTCCTGTCAGATTGGTTCTGAGCTCTGTGGTTCTTCTTTCAGCGTGAGAACAGAACCCCAGTCAGTCTGCAGAAGATGTTAGCGAAGGAGCAGCTCGAACTGCGGGTGCGTTGGTCATGTTTCCTCAGATTCAGTCTTCATCATTAAAGGTTTGTACAGAGAATCATCAGCTCCTCTCTTCTAACAAATCTGTCTCCTGTGATGTGCTGAAGGTGAAGGAGGACGAGTACAGCCGGAGCCCACGACCCAAACTGCTGAAGGAGATCCAGGAGGTGAAGAAGAACATGTCAGTGCTGCAGGAGCAGATCAGAGCAGCAGCTCAGGTTCATTCATATGAACTCATATCATCAGTCTCCTCGGTTCCTGCCGTCTCCACAGGACCTTCGTTAGATGAATAATTCTTGTGTGTTTCAGGACGGAGCCTCGGGGTCCAGGAGTCCTGAGGCTGAGGACGGAGACGCCGGTCCTCCTCTGAGGGATCACACCTCGTCTTCACAGGGCGCCAACGGGCCGTCAACCAACTGCTCTGTGAGTATCAGCACACATCAGGAAGTACTCCAGTAAAAGTAAAAGATATGGGGTTAAAATATTACTGTGGTAAAAGTGAAAGTCACCCACGTGAAGAGTTCTCGAGTAAAAGTCTTAAAGTATCTGATATTTATTGTAGTTAAGTATCAAAGTATCAGTAAAGTAACTGATCCATGTGTAAACTGTGAGTCAGCTGATCATCAATCTGTTTATTCTGATCAATGAGAAAATCAATTCAGTTAAAAATGATGCAGCATGTAATCTGTAAAGTAATAGCTATCAGATAAATGTAGTGGAGTGGAAGAATAAAGAGCCAGAAGATGGAAATACTGGTGTAATTGAGTACAGTAGCTGAGTAAATGTACATGGTCACATTCCCTCAGTGTGACATCATTGTAATCAGTTACAGGACGAGTTACTAGAAAATGAATATCTGACAGTTTACAATCAGTTCATGAGAACAGTCGAGCAGAGTTTGTGTTGTTAATAACAAAGAGTGTCGATAATTACAAAGAGTGTTGTTAATTACAAAGTGTTGTTAATTACAAAGTGTGTAGTTAATAATAAAGTGTGTAGTTAATTACAAAGTGTGTAGTTAATTAGAAAGAGTGTAGTTAATAACAAAGAGTGTAGTTTAAAAACAAAGTGTGTTGTTAATAACAAAGAGCGTTGTTAATAACAAAGAGCGTTGTTAATTACAAAGAGTGTAGTTTAAAAACAAAGAGCGTTGTTAATAACAAAGAGCGTTGTTAATAACAAAGAGCGTTGTTAATTACAAAGAGTGTAGTTTAAAAACAAAGTGTGTCGTTAATAACAAAGTGTGTCATTAATAACGTAGTGTGTAGTTAATAACAAAGTGAGTCGTTAATAACAATGTGTGTCGTTAATAACAAAGTGTGTCATTAATAACAAAGTGTGTCGTTAATAACAATGTGTGTCATTAATAACATAGTGTGTTGTTAATAACATAGTGTGTTATTAATAACATAGTGTGTCATTGATAACAAAAGAGTGTCGTTAATTACAAAGAGTGTTGTTAATAACAAAGTGTGTATTTCATAACAAAGTGTGTAGTTAATAACAAAGAGTGTTTTGTTAATAACAAAGTGTGTTGTTAATAACAAAGTGTGTAGTTAATAACAAAGTGTGTCATTAATAACAAAGTGTGTTGTTAATAACAAAGTGTGTCGTTAGTAATAAAGAGCGTCATTATTTACAAAGAGTGTTGTTAACAAAGTGTGTAGTTAATAACAAAGTGTGTCATTAATAACATAGTGTGTTATTAAAAACAAAGCGTGTAGTTAATTACAAAGTGTGTCATTAATAACAAAGTGTGTTATTAAAAACAAAGTGTGTAGTTAATAACAAAGTGTGTCATTAATAACAAAGTGTGTCATTAAAAACAAAGTGTGTAGTTAAAAACAAAGCGTGTAGTTAATTACAAAGTGTGTCATTAATAACATAGTGTGTTATTAAAAACAAAGCGTGTAGTTAATAACAAAGTGTGTCATTAATAACATAGTGTGTTATTAAAAACAAAGCGTGTAGTTAATTACAAAGTGTGTCATTAATAACATAGTGTGTTATTAAAAACAAAGTGTGTAGTTAATAACAAAGTGTGTCATTAATAACAAAGTGTGTCATTAATAACAAAGAGTGTCGTTTAAAAACAAAGTGTGTAGTTAATAACAAAGTGTGTCATTAAAAACAAAGTGTGTAGTTAAAAACAAAGCGTGTAGTTAATTACAAAGTGTGTCATTAATAACATAGTGTGTTATTAAAAACAAAGCGTGTAGTTAATAACAAAGTGTGTCATTAATAACATAGTGTGTTATTAAAAACAAAGCGTGTAGTTAATTACAAAGTGTGTCATTAATAACATAGTGTGTTATTAAAAACAAAGTGTGTAGTTAATTACAAAGTGTGTCATTAATAACAAAGTGTGTCATTAATAACAAAGAGTGTCGTTTAAAAACAAAGTGTGTAGTTAATAACAAAGTGTGTCATTAATAACATAGTGTGTTATTAATAACATATTGTGTTATTAATAACATAGTGTGTCGTTAATAACAAAAAGTGTCGTTTAGTGTTGTTCATCCAACAGGAAGTCTTCTGACTCAGCACCTATAAATACACATGAGACTCCTGCAGCAGTCGGCTGCAGACTAAACAATCAATCTGACTTAAGTGTTGTGTTCTTCTGAGTGTATGTATTAATGTGTGTGTGTGTGTGTGTGTCTGTCTGTGTGTGTCAGACTCACTCAGACATTCCTGTTTGGAGAGAGACGCCCTGTCAGAGTCCAGACGTCAGCCACAGAGACGGATTCATCTTCAGTCCATCACCTGAGACCGAGGACCCTCCTGACACGGTGACACACACACACACACACACACACACACACACACACACACACATCCATTCCTCTAGTGTTGTTAAATCTTCCCTGTGAAGACATTTTGAAGTTGTTGTTCTACCTACAGCTGTCAGTGTGTTGATGTGTGTCAGTGGTTCTGTGTGTCAGTGGTTCTGTCAGTGTGTATAACTAGGCCCATATATCACTCAGGACTCCAGTGTGCAGTGCATTGTGGGTAGCTTTCCCAACCTTGTCCACCCTCAGATCATCGGAGCAGAAGACGACTACTTTGACTCTCAGCAGGAGCAGGTATCTGAAGACGTGTCTGGAAGCTGATTGGATGTCACAGTATATTCCGTCTGCATAATATTTAAATTGATAATATAGACGATGGTCACAGTTTTTATTCTGAATCAATCAAAAATCATCCTGCTTTTGTTTACAAAGATCAAATCAAAGATCAGTGATTCTGTCATTATGTACGGCCTCACCTCACCTGGATACATAATGTTCATGTAAACATCTGGAAACAAGACAAACTCCTCTGATGAGCTCGTTGTCTCATCATGTTGTCTCTCTGTGTGTCAGATTAACGGAGAGTGCAGCTCCTTCCAGAGTGTCGACTTGTTGAAGTCTCGGCCGGCTCATCTCGCTGTCTTCCTCCATCATGTTGTGTCACAGTTTGACCCTGCACCTCTGGTACACACACACACACACACACACACACACACACACACACACACACACACACACGCTAATCTATAATATTAATAATAATCCAGATCAGGACACATATTGAATGTTTCCATTTTTGTTTTGTAAAAAGTTCCCAACAGTCAAATCAAGTAAAAGTGAAGATGTGGTGTTAAAATATTACTTTACTTTACCCACATGTATCTGATATTAAATGTAGTTTAGTATCAAAGTATCAGTACAGTAACTGATCCATATTAACATGTATGTGTAGACTGTATACTGTGAATCAGCTGATCATCACAATCCCTGTTTTTATCTGATCAATCATTAAATCAGTTTAAAAATGTTCCTTCTCTGGCTCTGATGTAGTATGTAATCTGGAAAGTAACCAGTAACTTAAGTTATTAAAAAGTGGAAGTTTTAAGTTGCAGGAAATGGAAACCTCAAAATTGTACTTGAGTCAATGTACTGAGTTCCATTCTATCACAGTCAGTGTTCTGAACTACATTACCCAGAAGCACTCTGTTCTGTATCCAGGGTGGTTTATTTATATATATAGTTTTGTGTTGGTTGATGCTTTAACCTTTTATTGATGAATTTGCACGTAACTTTAATGAGTCCAGTAAAAACCCCTCTGGTTCCGTCTTTGTAATCAGATTTCTGTCCGTACAGATGGTACTGTATGTCTGAGTTCTGGACTGTGTATTGTAAATAGAAGAACTGATGACTGACAGTGAGTGTTGTTGTCTCGTCTCCTGTCAGCTGTGTTATCTCTATGCTGACATGCACAAACAGACCAGCTCCAAAGAGAGCCGGCGCTTCTTCATGGAGTTCCACTCTCTGTTTCTGGACCGATCAGCCGTACGTTTCTCTCTTTAGTCATCTTCATGCCTGTGATCACACATCGTGTTGCATTCTTCATATATTAGTGAATGTTCCTCTCATTCTGTTTCTGGTTCCAGAACCTTAAAGTGCCGCTGCCGGAGACGATCGCAGCCGAGCTGGGTGAGAGACGCAGGACGAGGAGCGTTCTCTGCAGTGGACCACCTTCAGTGTAGCAGTGATTTCATTCACCTGTCAGAGTGAAGAGTTGTGATGTTGTCTGTTTTCTGTGTGTGTGTGTGCAGAGAAGCGCAGGCTGGAGCTGATCCCAGAGGAGCTGTGTAAACAGTACACTCAGGTGTTACAGGACACTCTGTTACCGGACCTGCACAGGAACCTGGAGGACTTCAGGTAACACTCACACCTCTAATGATGCCATGATGTCACCTCCTGACACAAATGTTTTTATAATATCTCTACGTGTTGTCCTGTGTGTGTCTGTGTGTGTGTGTACAGACAGAAGCGCAGTATGGGTCTGACTCTGGCTGAAGACGAGCTCTCTAAACTGGACTCTGAAGGAAAAGAGGCTTTAGAGAAGGAATGCTGCTGCGCTGAACACATCCTGTCTAAGATCGAGGATATCCTGTAAGCGTGTGCACACACACACACACACACACACACACACACTCACACAAACACACACAGACACACGTACATCACTTCCTGTACTCCAGGTGGGAATGTGTGTGTTAACCCTGAGCTGTGTGTTGCAGGTTAACGTCTCAGCCCACAGAGGAGGAGAAGTGGTGAGAAGACGGTCTGATGTCTGTTCAGACTGATTTACACTAAACTGCATGAAAATACCTCACACGTCTCCAGAATGACAAATATTATGTGTGTCACATAAAAATGATCATGTGACCACCAGTCCTCCACAAACCAGGAGCTTTACTCAAGTCCAACAGCACTTCACAGGGGAGGATTCAGCCAGCACACACTCTTTGTTGCACCACCACAGTCCTGAACGTAGATCAGATCATATAGATCATATAGATCAGATCGTATAGATCAGATCGTATAGATCATATAGATCAGATCATATAGATCAGATCATATAGATCAGATCATATAGATCAGATCGTATAGATCATATAGATCAGATCAGATGGATCAGATCATATAGATCAGATCATATAGATCAGATCAGATGGATCAGATCGTATAGATCGTATAGATCAGATCATATAGATCATATAGATCATATCATATAGATCAGATCATATAGATCATATAGATCAGATCATATAGATCAGATCGTATAGATCGTATAGATCAGATCATATAGATCAGATCAGATGGATCAGATCATATAGATCAGATCATATAGATCAGATCAGATGGATCAGATCGTATAGATCGTATAGATCAGATCATATAGATCATATAGATCATATCATATAGATCAGATCATATAGATCATATAGATCAGATCAGATGGATCAGATCGTATAGATCGTATAGATCTGATCATATAGATCATATCATATAGATCAGATCATATAGATCATATAGATCATATCATATAGATCAGATCATATAGATCATATAGATCAGATCATATAGATCAGATCGTATAGATCGTATAGATCAGATCATATAGATCAGATCAGATGGATCAGATCGTATAGATCTTATAGATCAGATCATATAGATCATATAGATCATGTCATATAGATCAGATCATATAGATCATATAGATCAGATCGTATAGATCATATAGATCAGATCATATAGATCAGATCAGATGGATCAGATCGTATAGATCGTATAGATCAGATCATATAGATCATACAGATCATATCATATAGATCAGATCATATAGATCATATAGATCATATCATATAGATCAGATCAGATCAGATGGATCAGATCAGATGGATCAGATCATATAGATCAGATCAGATGGATCAGATCATGACGTTGTTCCTGTGATGTTGCAGTCAGGCGGTGCAGTATGTGATCCTCACCTATATGAAGCACCTCGGGGTGAAGGTGAAGGAGCCTCGAGGACTTGAACATAAACGAGCTCGTATTAACTTCCTGCCCAAGATTAAGGTCAGAACACACAAACATGCTTCATGATGCACACACACACACACACACACACACACACACACACACACACACACACACACACCTGTCACTAGTCACTGTCACTGTTGTGTGAATACTAACGAGGTTTGTGTGACATCAGATCAAAGATTTTGGACTAATTACAACAAATCATTTTGTTTCCTTCATTAATTATTATGTTAACGAGCAGAAGAGCATCAAGCCTGAGAAGGAGGGCGAGGAGAAGGTGAAGAAGCCTCGATTTCCCAGCATCCTCGGCCCACCACGGCGCCTGAGCAGAGTGGACTCCAATTCAGGTGAAGACAAAACAAACACGTCCACCTTAAATATGTCCTTTTAAAATGTCCCAGTGTCTTAATGCAGAGTGAGAAACATTACAACAGCTGTGGTCATGTGTCTGTGGACGTCTCTGTGGACATGTGTCTGTGGACGTCTCTGTGGACATCTCTGTGGACATCTCTGTGGACGTCTCTGTGGTCATGTGTCTGTGGACATGTGTCTGTGGACATGTGTCTGTGGACATGTGTCTGTGGTCATGTGTCTGTGGACATGTGTCTGTGGACATCTGTGGACGTCTCTGTGGACGTTTCTGTGGACGTCTCTGTGGTCATGTGTCTGTGGACATGTGTCTGTGGACATCTGTGGACGTCTCTGTGGACGTTTCTGTGGACGTCTCTGTGGTCATGTGTCTGTGGTCATGTGTCTGTTGACATCTGTGGACATCTGTGGACGTCTCTGTGGACATGTCTCTGTGAACATGTCTCTGTGTACGTCTGTGGACATGTGTCTATGGACGTCTCTGTGGATGTCTCTGTGGTCACGTCTCTGTGGATGTCTCTGTGGTCATGTCTCTGTGAACATGTCTCTGTGTACGTCTGTGGACATGTGTCTGTGGACATGTGTCTGTGGACGTCTCTGTGGTCATGTCTCTGTGAACATGTCTCTGTGTACGTCTGTGGACATGTGTCTGTGGACATGTGTCTGTGGACGTCTCTGTGGACGTCTCTGTGGACATGTCTCTGTGAACATGTCTCTGTGAACATGTCTCTGTGGACGTCTGTGGACATGTGTCTGTGGACATGTGTCTGTGGTCATGTGTCTGTGGACATGTGTCTGTGGACATCTGTGGACGTCTGTGGACATGTGTCTGTGGACATGTGTCTGTGGTCATGTGTCTGTGGACATGTGTCTGTGGACATCTGTGGACGTCTCTGTGGACGTTTCTGTGGACGTCTCTGTGGTCATGTGTCTGTGGACATGTGTCTGTGGACATCTGTGGACGTCTCTGTGGACGTTTCTGTGGACGTCTCTGTGGTCATGTGTCTGTGGACATGTGTCTGTTGACATCTGTGGACATCTGTGGACGTCTCTGTGGACGTCTCTGTGGACATGTCTCTGTGAACATGTCTCTGTGTACGTCTGTGGACATGGGTCTGTGGACGTCTCTGTGGATGTCTCTGTGGTCATGTCTCTGTGAACATGTCTCTGTGTATGTCTGTGGACATGTGTCTGTGGACATGTCTCTGTGGACGTCTCTGTGGACGTCTCTGTGGACGTCTCTGTGGACGTCTCTGTGGACATGTCTCTGTGAACATGTCTCTGTGTACGTCTGTGGACATGTGTCTGTGGACGTCTCAGTGGATGTCTCTGTGGTCATGTCTCTGTGAACATGTCTCTGTGTACGTCTGTGGACATGTGTCTGTGTACGTCTGTGGACATGTGTCTGTGGACATGTGTCTGTGGACGTCTCTGTGGACGTCTCTGTGGACATGTCTCTGTGAACATGTCTCTGTGGACGTCTGTGGTCATGTGTCTGTGGACGTCTCTGTGGACGTCTCTGTGGTCATGTGTCTGTGGACATGTGTCTGTGGACGTCTCTGTGGACGTCTCTGTGGACATGTCTCTGTGAACATGTCTCTGTGGACGTCTGTGGTCATGTGTCTGTGGACGTCTCTGTGGACGTCTCTGTGGTCATGTGTCTGTGGACATCTGTGGACATCTGTGGACGTCTCTGTGGACGTCTCTGTGGACGTCTCTGTGGACATGTCTCTGTGACCATGTCTTTGTGTACGTCTGTGGACATGTGTCTGTGGACATGTGTCTGTGGACGTCTCTGTGGACGTCTCTGTGGACGTCTCTGTGGACATGTCTCTGTGAACATGTCTCTGTGAACATGTATCTGTGGACGTCTGTGGTCATGTGTCTGTGGACATCTCTGTGGACATGTCTCTGTGGACATGTCTCTGTGAACATGTCTCTGTGGACATGTGTCTGTGGACATGTGTCTGTGGACATGTGTCTGTTGACATCTGTGGACATCTGTGGACGTCTCTGTGGACGTCTCTGTGGACATGTCTCTGTGAACATGTCTTTGTGTACGTCTGTGGACATGTGTCTGTGGACGTCTCTGTGGATGTCTCTGTGGTCATGTCTCTGTGAACATGTCTCTGTGTACGTCTGTGGACATGTGTCTGTGGACATGTGTCTGTGGACGTCTCTGTGGACGTCTCTGTGGACATGTCTCTGTGAACATGTCTCTGTCAACATGTCTCTGTGGACGTCTGTGGTCATGTGTCTGTGGACGTCTCTGTGGACATGTCTCTGTGGACATGTCTCTGTGAACATGTCTCTGTGGACGTCTGTGGACATGTGTCTGTGGACATGTGTCTGTGGTCATGTGTCTGTGGACATGTGTCTGTGGACATCTGTGGACGTCTCTGTGGACGTTTCTGTGGACGTCTCTGTGGTCATGTGTCTGTGGACATGTGTCTGTTGACATCTGTGGACATCTGTGGACGTCTCTGTGGACGTCTCTGTGGTCATGTGTCTGTGGACATCTGTGGATGTCTCTGTGGTCATTTGTCTGTGGACATGTGTCTGTTGACATCTGTGGACATCTGTGGACGTCTCTGTGGACGTCTCTGTGGACGTCTCTGTGGACGTTTCTGTGGACATGTCTCTGTGAACATGTCTCTGTGTACGTCTGTGGACATGTGTCTGTGGACGTCTCTGTGGATGTCTCTGTGGTCATGTCTCTGTGAACATGTCTCTGTGTACGTCTGTGGACATGTGTCTGTGGACATGTGTCTGTGGACGTCTCTGTGGACATGTCTCTGTGAACATGTCTCTGTGTACGTCTGTGGACATGGGTCTGTGGACGTCTCTGTGGATGTCTCTGTGGTCATGTCTCTGTGAACATGTCTCTGTGTATGTCTGTGGACATGTGTCTGTGGACATGTGTCTGTGGACGTCTCTGTGGAGGTCTCTGTGGACGTCTCTGTGGACGTCTCTGTGGACATGTCTCTGTGAACATGTCTCTGTGTACGTCTGTGGACATGTGTCTGTGGACGTCTCTGTGGATGTCTCTGTGGTCATGTCTCTGTGAACATGTCTCTGTGGACGTCTGTGGTCATGTGTCTGTGGACGTCTCTGTGGACGTCTCTGTGGTCATGTGTCTGTGGACATGTGTCTGTGGACGTCTCTGTGGACGTCTCTGTGGACATGTCTCTGTGAACATGTCTCTGTGAACATGTCTCTGTGGACGTCTGTGGTCATGTGTCTGTGGACGTCTCTGTGGATGTCTCTGTGGTCATGTGTCTGTGGACATGTGTCTGTGGTCATGTGTCTGTGGACATGTGTCTGTGGACATCTGTGGACGTCTCTGTGGACGTTTCTGTGGACGTCTCTGTGGTCATGTGTCTGTGGACATGTGTCTGTTGACATCTGTGGACATCTGTGGACGTCTCTGTGGACGTCTCTGTGGACATGTCTCTGTGAACATGTCTCTGTGTACGTCTGTGGTCATGTGTCTGTGGACGTCTCTGTGGACATGTCTCTGTGAACATGTCTCTGTGTACGTCTGTGGACATGTGTCTGTGGACGTCTCTGTGGATGTCTCTGTGAACATGTCTCTGTGGACGTCTGTGGTCATGTGTCTGTGGACGTCTCTGTGGACGTCTCTGTGGTCATGTGTCTGTGGACATGTGTCTGTGGACATCTCTGTGGACGTCTCTGTGGACATGTCTCTGTGAACATGTCTCTGTGGACGTCTGTGGTCATGTGTCTGTGGACGTCTCTGTGGACGTCTCTGTGGTCATGTGTCTGTGGACATGTGTCTGTGGACATGTGTCTGTGGTCATGTGTCTGTGGACATGTGTCTGTGGACATCTGTGGACGTCTCTGTGGACGTTCTCTGTGGTCATGTGTCTGTGGACATGTGTCTGTTGACATCTGTGGACATCTGTGGACGTCTCTGTGGACGTCTCTGTGGACGTCTTTGTGGACATGTCTCTGTGAACATGTCTCTGTGTACGTCTGTGGTCATGTGTCTGTGGACGTCTCTGTGGACGTCTCTGTGGTCATGTCTCTGTGAACATGTCTCTGTGTACGTCTGTGGACATGTGTCTGTGGACATGTGTCTGTGGACGTCTCTGTGGACGTCTCTGTGGACGTCTTTGTGGACATGTCTCTGTGAACATGTCTCTGTGTACGTCTGTGGACATGTGTCTGTGGACGTCTCTGTGGACGTCTGTGGTGATGTCTCTGTGTCTGTCCACAGTGGGTAAGGCGGTGGAGCTGAACAAGCAGCGCTCTCCGAAGCAGCTCCCTCAGCCGACCTTCGTCTGTGATCAGTCGGACTCTTCTTCATCGAGTTCTGGTCGGACTCGTGGAACTCAGCTGAGTGAAGGATCAGACAGCAGCAGCCAGGTTCCAGCTCCCACCACGTCCCCCACACACAGCTCGCCCAGTGGACAGACCTCGGACACCAGTGGACAGGACTCAGACTCCAGTAAGATGATGTGATATGAGTCTGACAGCAGGTCACTGACTGGAAACAGTCAACGTAATTTTATTTCCTCAAACTGTTTCATCTGAACAGTTTTTAGATGTCTGAAGAGAAAAAGAAACATCCAGAATGTCTTTAAAAAGACGGAACAAATCGAAAATGATCTGACTGTCTTTGCTCTTTCCTCTCCAGATGTCTCTCCGTTCTGTCTCCAGTCCAGACCAGCTGAGGGTCTACAGTCTGGAGACCACCAGGACCGGGTCTCCAGTCCCACCCAGTTTGACTTCAGTCCCTCTAACCTGGAGCAGCTGCAGGAGGAAGACCAGGAGACCTTCAGGTGTTTCTTTAATACAGACTCTCAACAAGAAATGTCACTTTTATAGAAGCAACAATAACAGACTGATAAATAAATGCAAAATATCAAGATAGTCAAATATTTCCTCCATCACTTCAGAGTTTCATGTGAACTGAATTTGTTTCATGATTCCTAATAATTCATATTAATTCTTAATATCATTAATGATAATAAGGAATAATAATACATGTCGTCCTTTAGAAGCAGCTGACAGGGATTTTCATCAATAAATAAATCTGTTGATTGTGTTTGAGTTTTGGTCTGCAACATCTCAGAAAAAGGTTCTGACCCAGAAGAATCTTCAGCCCGGTTGTATAAAGATATTCAGTTTACACAAAGAAATGAAGCTGTGAGTCCACAGAGATGTGTTGTCAGGACAGCTGTGTGTTGGTGACCCGGCTCTGCTGGAACAGAACTCATAATTCAGTCAGAGACAGCCGGACCAGCAGCACCTTTTATCTCTGTGATCTTTTAGTTAATTAGTTTGTCACCCTTTTCTCGAACTGAACTCTGACAGTGTCTCTCCCTCGACCTGTGTCCGTCCGTCCGTCAGCAGGATGGAGGTTCACGGTGCGGCGTCTCCGGCTGACATCCAGAGTGAAGACGACCAATCAGGAGAGGTGGAGCCTGAAGAAGATCCTCTGAACTGGCAGAGTCTGGTCAGCAGAGGAGTCCTGGACAGTTTAACACCTCAGGAGATCAAACGGCAGGAAGTCATCAACGGTGAGATCCCCGCTCAGTGACATCATCAACAGTCACATGCACACGGGACATCTCATTATATTTGTAATGATGTCTCCTCCCCAGAGCTGTTCTACACTGAGCGCGCTCACCTGAGGACGCTGAAGGTGTTGGACTGTGTTTTCTACCAGAGGCTGAACAGAGACGCCATCCTGCCTCCAGAGGACATCAAGAGCATCTTCATCAACCTGGAGGAGATCATCCAGCTGCACGGTAACACACACACACACACACACACACACACACACACATACAGACACACGCAGACACACACACACACACACATACAGACACACGCAGACACACACACACACACACATACAGACACACGCAGACACACACACACACACACACACACATACAGACACACGCAGACACACACACACACACATACAGACACGCAGACACACACACACACACACACACGCAGACACACACACACACACACACACACACACACACACACACACACACAGACACACACACACACTGTACCAGCACCGACTGTTTGTCTCCACAGTTTCAGTCACAGAGCAGATGACCTCCATCAGAAGGAGGAGTGAGACGTCTGTGATTGGACAGATTGCTGATGATCTGCTGGCCTGGGTGAGAAATGGCTAACATATAATTAACATCATGATTACAAGATAATTAACATATCATTAACATAATGAGTATAAGTCATTATCATATGGAGCCAGCAGGTGTCTGTGCAGCATTCATAGATATTCCTCTAACAACTGGAGAGTTCTGTCAGCCGTGCAGGACAGACAGGAAGTTGGCTTTAAATCGCTAACGGTGAAAACATTAGCTCAGTAAATGTAAATGTGTGTGTGTGTGTGTGTGTGTGTGTGTGTGTGTGTGTGTGTGTGTGTGTGTGTGTGTGTGTTTCAGTTCAGCGGTGATGAAGAGGAGAAGATAAAGCAGGCCGTCGGGACGTTCTGCAGTAACCAGCCGTCTGCGCTGGAGCTCATCAAGAGCCGAAAGAAGAAAGACCAGAAATTCTGTTTGTTTATGCAGGTCAGAACCAGAACAAGACAAGCAGTTTTGTTTGTTAATTCAGGTCAGAACCAGAACCAGACCCGGACCAGCAGACTTGAAGCTTCGGCTCTTATTTTGTAGTTTTGATGATTTACACCAAAAACAAAATGTTTATCTGGTCCGGATGGTTCTGACGTCGCTCCTCCTCACTTCTCCTGCTCTCTCCAGGAGGCTGAGAGTAACCGCCGGTGTCGCCGGCTTCAGCTCAAAGACATCATTCCTGTTGAGATGCAGAGATTCACCAAGTACCCTCTACTGCTGGACAACATCGCCAAGTACACAGGTATCACCTGCACAGGTGTGAATCTGACCCAGTTCATACATGAAGCAGCTGGTGGTCATGTTGGTTCATGTTCCCGCAGCAGATGGAGAGGAGAAGGAGAAGGTGAAGAGAGCCGGTGAGTGCTGCAAAAAGATCCTGAACCACGTCAACCAGGCTGTCAAAGAGGCCGAGAACAAACAGGTGAAGTCTAAAACAGGTAGAGTCGGAACAACATGTCCGTCCACACACAGAACATCTGAAGATATGTTTGTGCACAGAGGCTGGAGGAGTACCAAAGGAGGTTGGACATGTCGTCACTGAAGCAGAGTGAAAACCCTCTGATCCTCGAGCTCAAGGTGAGAAACTACTTTATATCCCTGATGCTCTGAATGCACACACTCGTCTGTCAGGGACGGAACGATGCAGATTCCGTTTTACCTTTAACTAACATCCATCATAGAGCTGACGGAGCACTAATCCGTGTGTTGATTCTCGTAGAATCTGGACCTGACCAAGAGGAAGATGGTGCAGGAGGGACCTCTGTCTTGGAAAGTCAACAAAGACAAGACCATTGGTACGAACACACACACACACACACACACACAGAGTCAGATTTCAGTGTTTAAAGCAGCAACCTCCATATCTACTGAATATAAACACAGACGGGTGTAGCTGACTGTATAAACACAGACGGGTGTAGCTGACTGTATAAACACAGACGGGTGTAGCTGACTGTATAAACACAGACGGGTGTAGCTGACTGTATAAACACAGACGGATGTAGCTGACTGTATATAAACACAGACGGGTGTAGCTGACTGTATAAACACAGACGGGTGTAGCTGACTGTATAAACACAGACGGGTGTAGCTGACTGTATAAACACAGACGGGTGTAGCTGACTGTATATAAACACAGACGGGTGTAGCTTACTGTATATAAACACATACGGGTGTAGCTGACTGTATATAAACACAGACGGGTGTAGCTGACTATATAAACACAGACGGGTTGTAGCTGACAAACATAAACACAGACAGGTGTAGCTGACTGTATAAACAGACGGGTGTAAGCTGACTGGTATATAACACAGACGGGTGTAGCTGACTGTATATAAACACAGACGGGTGTAGCTGACAACATAAACACAGACGGGTGTAGCTGACTGTATAAACAGACGGGTGTAGCTGACTGTATATAAACACAGACGGGTGTAGCTGACTGTATATAAACACAGACGGGTGTAGCTGACAACATAAACACAGACAGGTGTAGCTGACTGTATATAAACACAGACGGGTGTAGCTGACTGTATATAAACACAGACGGGTGTAGCTGACTGTATATAAACACAGACGGGTGTAGCTGACTGTATAAACACAGACGGGTGTAGCTGACGATATATAAACACAGACGGGTGTAGCTGACTGTATATAAACACAGACGGGAGTAGCTGACTGTATATAAAGACAGACGGGTGTAGCTGACTATATAAACACAGACGGGTGTAGCTGACTATATATAAACACAGAGAGGTGTAGCTGACTGTATATAAACACAGACGGGTGTAGCTGATTGTATAAACACAGACGGGTGTAGCTGACTATATAAACACAGACGGGTGTAGCTGACTGTATATAAACACAGACAGGTGTAGCTGACTATATAAACACAGACGGGTGTAGCTGACTGTATATAAACACAGACGGGTGTAGCTGACTATATAAACACAGACGGGTGTAGCTGACTATATAAACACAGACGGGTGTAGCTGACTGTATATAAACACAGACGGGTGTAGCTGACTATATAAACACAGACAGGTGTAGCTGACTATATAAACACAGACGGGTGTAGCTGACTGTATATAAACACAGACGGGTGTAGCTGACTATATAAACACAGACGGGTGTAGCTGACTGTATATAACACAGACGGGTGTAGCTGACTATATAAACACAGACAGGTGTAGCTGACTATATAAACACAGACGGGTGTAGCTGACTGTATATAAACACAGACGGGTGTAGCTGACTGTATATAAACACAGACGGGTGAAGATGACTGTATATAAACACAGACGGGTGTAGCTGACTGTATATAAACACAGACGGGTGTAGCTGACTGTATATAAACACAGACAGGTGTAGCTGACTGTATATAAACACAGACGGGTGTAGCTGACAACATAAACACAGACAGGTGTAGCTGACTGTATATAAACACAGACGGGTGTAGCTGACTGTATATAAACACAGACGGGTGTAGCTGACTGTATATAAATACAGACGGGTGTAGCTGACTGTATAAACACAGACGGGTGTAGCTGACGATATATAAACACAGACGGGTCTAGCTGACTGTATATAAACACAGACGGGTGTAGCTGACTGTATATAAACACAGACAGGTGTAGCTGACTGTATAAACAGACGGGTGTAGCTGACTGTATATAAACACAGACGGGTGTAGCTGACTGTATATAAACACAGACGGGTGTAGCTGACTATATAAACACAGACGGGTGTAGCTGACTGTATAAACAGACGGGTGTAGCTGACTGTATATAAACACAGACAGGTGTAGCTGACTATATATAAACACAGACAGGTGTAGCTGACTATATAAACACAGACGGGTGTAGCTGACTGTATATAAACACAGACGGGTGTAGCTGACTGTATATAAACACAGACGGGTTTAGCTGACTGTATATAAACACAGACGGGTGTAGCTGACTGTACATAAACACAGACAGGTGTAGCTGACTATATAAACACAGACGGGTGTAGCTGACTTGTATATAAACACAGACGGGTGTAGCTGACTGTATACAAACACAGACGGGTGAAGCTGACTGTATATAAACACAGACGGGTGTAGCTGACTGTATATAAACACAGACAGGTGTAGCTGACTGTATACAAACACAGACGGGTGTAGCTGACTGTATATAAACACAGACAGGTGTAGCTGACTGTATAAACACAGACGGGTGTAGCTGGCTGTATATAAACAGAGACAGGTGTAGCTGACTGTATAAACACAGACGGGTGTAGCTGACTGTATATAAACACAGACGGGTGAAGCTGACTGTATATAAACACAGACGGGTGTAGCTGACTGTATATAAACACAGACGGGTGAAGCTGACTGTATATAAACACAGACGGGTGTAGCTGACTATATATAAACACAGACAGGTGTAGCTGACTGTATAAACACAGACAGGTGTAGCTGACTATATAAACACAGACGGGTGTAGCTGACTATATATAAACACAGACGGGTGTAGCTGATTGTATAAACACAGACGGGTGTAGCTGACTGTATTACACAGACTTGTTAGCGGACTATTAGAAACCAAGACGGGTTGTAGCTTGACTGTATCTAAACACAGACGGGTGTAGCTGACTATATAAACACAGAACGGGTGTAGCTGAACTGGTATATAAACACAGACGGGTGTAGCTGACTGTATATAAACACAGGACAGTTGGAAGGCTGACTGTATAAACAGACGGGTGTAGCTGACTGTATATAAACACAGACGGGTGTAGCTGACCATATAAACATAGACGGGTGTAGCTGACTGTATATAAACACAGACGGGTGTAGCTGACTATATAAACACAGACGGGTGTAGCTGACTGTATATAAACACAGACAGGTGTAGCTGACTGTATAAACAGACGGGTGTAGCTGACTGTATATAAACACAGACGGGTGTAGCTGACTATATATAAACACAGACGGGTGTAGCTGACTGTATATAAACACAGACAGGTGAAGCTGACTATATAAACACAGACGGGTGTAGCTGACTGTATATAAACACAGACGGGTGTAGCTGACTGTATATAAACACAGACGGGTGTAGCTGACTGTATATGAACACAGACGGGTGTAGCTGACTGTATATAAACACAGACGGGTGTAGCTGACTGTATATGAACACAGACGGGTGTAGCTGACTGTATATAAACACAGACGGGTGTAGCTGACTGTATATAAACACAGACAGGTGAAGCTGACTATATAAACACAGACGGGTGTAGCTGACTATATTAACACAGACGGGTGTAGCTGACTGTATATAAACACAGACGGGTGTAGCTGACTGTATATAAACACAGACGGGTGTAGCTGACTGTATATAAACACAGACGGGTGTAGCTGACTGTATATAAACACAGACGGGTGTAGCTGACTATATAAACACAGACGGGTGTAGCTGACTGTATATAAACACAGACGGGTGTAGCTGACTGTATATGAACACAGACGGGTGTAGCTGACTGTATATAAACACAGACAGGTGTAGCTGACTATATAAACACAGACGGGTGTAGCTGACTGTATATGAACACAGACGGGTGTAGCTGACTGTATATAAACACAGACGGGTGTAGCTGACTGTATATAAACACAGACAGGTGAAGCTGACTATATAAACACAGACGGGTGTAGCTGACTATATTAACACAGACGGGTGTAGCTGACTGTATATAAACACAGACGGGTGTAGCTGACTGTATATAAACACAGACGGGTGTAGCTGACTGTATATAAACACAGACGGGTGTAGCTGACTATATAAACACAGACGGGTGTAGCTGACTGTATATAAACACAGACGGGTGTAGCTGACTGTATATGAACACAGACGGGTGTAGCTGACTGTATATAAACACAGACAGGTGTAGCTGACTATATAAACACAGACGGGTGTAGCTGACTGTATATAAACACAGACAGGTGTAGCTGACTGTATAAACACAGACGGGTGTAGCTGACTGTATAAACACAGACGGGTGTAGCTGACTGTATATAAACACAGACGGGTGTAGCTGACTGTATATAAACACAGACAGGTGTAGCTGACTATATAAACACAGATGGGTGTAGCCTACTATATAAACACAGACGGGTGTAGCCTACTATATAAACACAGACGGGTGTAGCTGACGGTGCGTGTCGTCTCAGAGCTCTACACCATCCTGCTGGAGGACATCTTGGTGTTACTGCAGAAACAAGACGAGCGTCTCGTCCTCAAGTTTCACGGGAAGAACATGGCGAGTGCCGCCGACAGCAAACACACCTTCAGCCCCGTCATCAAGTTGAACACGGTCCTGGTCCGTCCTGTGGCCACAGGTGAGGACGACTCACACACAGTTTGAGTTTATACGTAACCCATGAACACATTCATGCACCTGCTGAGTGAAGTTAACAACACTGTGATCCATTAACTGATCTTATACCATGGTCTGGGGGAATACTCGATTCTGATTGGCTGCAGGGTGTCCATTAACCCCTGATATATGGACACCTACTAAGTAGTTCCAGTCAAATTGACTGTTCACCGCTGTAAATTAATGCGCTAGCTGGCGTA
This sequence comes from Sparus aurata, assembly GCF_900880675.1. Classification (NCBI taxonomy): domain Eukaryota; kingdom Metazoa; phylum Chordata; class Actinopteri; order Spariformes; family Sparidae; genus Sparus; species Sparus aurata. Next base: position 35,251,412 of record NC_044199.1, on the reverse strand, counting down.
TCAAATCTTAATATTTTATTTCCAGCACTGAGTTCAGTCCGTCAGTCCTTCAGTGTCTTATCCTCTGAACACCACAGGGTGGCGACTGTAACACACAAGCTGCAGAAAGTTCACTTCCCCTCTAAACTTACTGCTACGCGAATACGCTTTTCAACTCTCTACTTCAGGCTGCGGCCACAGTAACGTTACACACGGCCGGTCATTTGTTCGTGAAAATCTTGCTATTGATTTGGGGACAATGACATGACTGGTTAGTTAGCTAATCGTGTTAGCTAGCATACTTATATTTACTGTTTGTCAACCGTATGCAATGTTATTGACTTTGAATCTTGCTAGCATAGCGTTAGCTTGCTGGCTTATCGCTGAGCGGACTAGAGTATCTCCCGTTGCCAAGTCGTATCTATGATCCGCCCTATTTACTGGAGGAGTGAACAACGCTTCCGTTGCATAAGAATCTTACGGGAGATTAATGAGTGTTCCAGGTATTAGTCAAACCCTCAGGCGTTACCAGGGAAACTAAGTTATGGCTTGTGAAAAACTTTATATTTTGATTGTAAAACGCATGAAAATGTAAATTAATAGTCCGAATTTCTTTTCTTTGGCAAGTGACCATGGTATAAGCGGGATAAAGCCCTTCGAGGTGTCCATAAACAGGAGTTAATGGACTTCGCGGAGGCAACCGTCCTCCGCTGCGCGTCAGACGGTTCTTAGGCCTCCGCGTCGTCCATTAACTTCTGTTTATGGACACCTCGTCGGGCATTATCCCTTACATAGAACAGCGCAAGACATCCTGACGTTAGAACTTTACTGTGTTTACGACCAGAGACCTGCAGAGAGAACAGGATGGTGAGCGTGACATTTACAATGCTAACATGCTAGCTAACATGTTAGCATTGCTATTGTGAGCAAGTTAGCATGTTGATATAATAGCATTTAGCTCAAAGCGTTTCCTGTACCAGCCTCACAGAGATGCTGACGTGGCTCCTGGTCCGCTGCCTTCTCACTTCTCAGGGAACTAAAAAGTTCTTTAAACCTGTCGTGATGTTTGAAACAGTGACAGCATCTTCACACAACGATGTCGTCGGTCAATCTGTTGTGTGTTTTTAAAAACTTTTAAGATGATAATATTTTAACCAATCAGAAGAATAAGAAGCAGAATCTGAAGATCCTGGACTTCTGGAAAGACCTTTAGACCGTGCTCCTCTGCAGGTCCTTGTCCCTGAGGACACTTCCTGCTGCAGAGATCACAGCGTTACTGTTTGTGTTCATTGCTTCCTGTGTGTACAGTGTGTATGAAGTTGTGTGTGTGTATATGTGATGTCACGTTACAGACAACAAGTCGTTCTTCGTGCTGTCCATGTCAGAAAACGGGGCTCAGATCTACGAGCTGATGGCTCAGACGGTCTCCGACCAGAGGACGTAAGTGACGCACAGTAAACTGACCTCAGCTCAGAGGTCAGCTTCTGACACACCGTCAGCTGTTACACTGCAACAAGACAGAAACCAGGATGTAGGGATGAGAAGCTGTAGTCCAGGACAACAGGAGAGACAAGGCCAGGACTGACAAGACCAGGAGAGACAAGACCAGGTCAGACAAGACCAGGAGAGACAAGACCAGGTCAGACAAGACTAGGTCAGACAAGACCAGGAGAGACAAGACCAGGTCAGACAAGACCAGGAGAGACAAGACCAGGAGAGACAAGACCAGGTCAGACAAGACCAGGAGAGACAAGACCAGGAGAGACAAGACCAGGACTGACAAGACCAGGTCAGACAAGACTAGGTCAGACAAGACCAGGTCAGACAAGACCAGGAGAGACAAGACCAGGAGAGACAAGACCAGGTCAGACAAGACCAGGAGAGACAAGACCAGGAGAGACAAGACCAGGTCAGACAAGACCAGGAGAGACAAGACCAGGACTGACAAGACCAGGTCAGACAAGACCAGGTCAGACAAGACCAGGAGAGACAAGACCAGGTCAGACAAGACCAGGTCAGACAAGACCAGGTCAGACAAGACTAGGTCAGACAAGACCAGGAGAGACAAGACCAGGTCAGACAAGACCAGGAGAGACAAGACCAGGACTGACAAGACCAGGTCAGACAAGACTAGGTCAGGCAAGACCAGGAGAGACAAGACCAGGTCAGACAAGACCAGGTCAGACAAGACCAGGAGAGACAAGACCAGGAGAGACAAGACCAGGTCAGACAAGACTTGGTCAGACAAGACCAGGAGAGACAAGACCAGGAGAGACAAGACCAGGTCAGATAAGACCAGGAGAGACAAGACCAGGACTGACAAGACCAGAAGAGACAAGACCAGGAGAGACAAGACCAGGTCAGACAAGACCAGGAGAGACAAGACCAGAACTGACAAGACCAGGTCAGACAAGACTAGGTCAGACAAGACCAGGAGAGACAAGACCAGGACTGACAAGACCAGGACTGACAAGACCAGGAGAGACAAGACCAGGACTGACAAGACCAGGTCAGACAAGACTAGGTCAGACAAGACCAGGAGAGACAAGACTAGGTCAGACAAGACCAGGAGAGACAAGACCAGGACTGACAAGACCAGGACTGACAAGACCAGGAGAGACAAGACCAGGACTGACAAGACCAGGAGAGACAAGACCAGGAGAGACAAGACCAGGTCAGACAAGACTAGGTCAGACAAGACCAGGAGAGACAAGACCAGGACTGACAAGACCAGGACTGACAAGACCAGGAGAGACAAGACCAGGACTGACAAGACCAGGAGAGACAAGACCAGGAGAGACAAGACCAGGACTGACAAGACCAGGTCAGACAAGACCAGGACTGACAAGACCAGGACTGACAAGACCAGGAGAGACAAGACCAGGAGAGACAAGACCAGGACTGACAAGACCAGGAGAGACAAGACCAGGTCAGACAAGACCAGGAGAGACAAGACCAGGACTGACAAGACCAGGTCAGACAAGACCAGGACTGACAAGACCAGGAGAGACAAGACCAGGACTGACAAGACCAGGAGAGACAAGACCAGGACTGACAAGACCAGGTCAGACAAGACCAGGAGAGACAAGACCAGGACTGACAAGACCAGGACTGACAAGACCAGGTCAGACAAGACCAGGTCAGACAAGACCAGGTCAGACAAGACCAGGAGAGACAAGACCAGGTCAGACAAGACCAGGAGAGACAAGACCAGGACTGACAAGACCAGGAGAGACAAGACCAGGTCAGACAAGACCAGGAGAGACAAGACCAGGACTGACAAGACCAGGTCAGACAAGACCAGGACTGACAAGACCAGGAGAGACAAGACCAGGACTGACAAGACCAGGAGAGACAAGACCAGGTCAGACAAGACCAGGAGAGACAAGGCCAGGAGAGACAAGACCAGGAGAGACAAGACCAGGGGTCTCATTTATAAAACTGTGTGTAGGATTGATGTCAAAAGGTGGCGTACACACGAAACACAGAAAGTGCTTACGCACAAAAATATCCTGATTTATAAAACAGTGCGGAGTGTAGCCGAAGTGAAAAAAAAGTGGTCAGACATAAAAGTGGAAGCAAAAAAGCACCTGGCGTCACACAGGCAGAGTGTCTGTGCCACGGGCGGGGGAACGGGTCAACCGGAGGGGGGACACTGAACCCGGCCCAATTCATTCTTACTCTGTGCTCTTATAGCAACATGAGTGCAGTTGGTGGCACCGATTACATTTGGGAAACCGGACATTGCTGCAAATTGCGCAAGTACCCGAGTGTTGTGAGCACTTGAAGCGGGACTGGCTGGCGTGGTTTCTGCGGGTGCTCCTCTCTAACGCTGGGCCCAATACTGCACATAGATCCAAGAGGACAGCCATGGGAGTCGGAAACGGCTCATCAGCCACTCGTCACTGTTGGCCAGTGGATCTTGCTGGTCTCTGAAGTTCTGCTCCCTCCGTATCCTTCCGTTTGCCACATCCTCCAACAGTGCCAAAGCAGCCGTTGTGCGCCATAACGCATTGTGAATACATGCCTTTATATACCATCTATTAGGTAATATCTGCTACACGGGTGAGAATTACCCTGATTGACTAACAGTCCTTCAGACTAACATCATAAGATAATTATAGTCTTTATTTGTATGGCAACAAAACACAGTTACAAAGTGTTTTATGCGTTATGCATCGAAAACGGAGATGAAACGAAATGGTCGATATCAGTGGTCCCCAACCTTTTTTGCAGCATGGACCGGTTTCATGTGGGGGTGGGGCACGTGTGATTACGCGTAAATCTCCAGCAGTTGTCAACTCGCCGTCCCAGCAGCTGCAGTTCAGCCACTTTATCAGCCAACTTGAAGACAGTTGTCCATCTCCCTCTTCTTCCGTCCCATCATAATTCCTTTTTTCTTTGCAAAGTAGCTCTCCGAAGACGTTACACTCATTTTAGCTAGCTTGAGGGCTTATTTTTTAGGGTAAACCGTGAATGAAACGGGTACGTGTCAAGCGCGCAACAGGAACAGGAGGATGTTGTTAAAAGAGAATCCGTTTTTTCAAAATAAAACAACTTTCCAAGTATGATCGTCAATATAACGGAAATACCGGTACCGGTCTGCGGCCTGGTGGTTGGGGACCCCTGGTTTATATGATATAGGATATTAATAAATTAAACATAAGGGTTAATTTGCCCTTCTGTTGTCTTACTATTGTTCTAAATCATATGTTTCCTGTGTGCACTCCAGGGAGTATGTTTGTTTATTCATTGTAGAAATAGTCTTTTTTTTTTTTTATCTATTTCTTGCAAATAAACTGTTCATGAGAGGTAATACTACTATTTATTTTACATGATCAGTATCAGTTTCACAGTTTCTCCCGTTTCTTTCTTCTGCCATCAGTGGCGCAGTTTCTCCTTACCCCAGTTATGAGCGTACGCATGGGTCAGAGTTGGCGTGGAGGACCGCATATTTTCCCGACAAGTTCTTTTTTTTATAAATCCCATGGTGTGCATAGAGAGTTGCGTACGCCTTCTTTTATGCGTACGCAATGTTTCTAAATGAGGCCCCTGAACAGGCAAGACCTGGAGAGACAAGACCAGGACTGACATGAGGACAAGAACAGACCAACCTATAAAGAGACAGTACTTAAATACACAGGTGCTGAATACTGATGGGACAAAGACAGCAGTGGACAGTAAACATGACTCATGAGGACACAATAATCAATAATGACTAAAAACGCAGACGTGTTTGTGCTTGTTGTTTCCTGCTGTCGTCCACCAGGTGGCAGCGTCTCATCACTCAGTGTGCCGACGCCATGAAGGCCAAACCTCAGCACACACACACACACACAGCTGCAACGCCGTCCGAGTGAGTGTAACCGCACACGCACGCACACACGCACGTACACACACACACACACACCCTGTTTCTAACGAGTGTGTGTTTCAGCGCTGAGAGAGACGCCATCGACATCATCAAACACAGCTTACCAAAGACGAGCAAAGATCCCAGCGAGACGGCAGGAGGCGTCACTCCGTCAGGTACAGTCATCGACTTTATTCATCAGTCAGTCAAGACAACAGACTGATCATCGTTAAAGTCATTGATCAAGAAAAACATTAATCACAACATTCACAGCTGCACCTGTTTTGATCGTCCTGATTGAATATCTGTGATTCTCACTGATGGTCCAACACAAACAGACAGATGTAATATTATTATACAGATTTATCATATTAATCATAAGCAGTGTCACTGAGTCCAAGTTTAACATCGACTCAACAAACTTTATATCTTCATAAATGCGAAGGTGAGAAACGTCACAGCCTCAATAGTTTTACATGAAGTCTTTACATTTTATATTTCAATTAAAATCTTCAAATATGATTTTAAATGTTTTTTCCACACTTTTAATCTCGATGCGTCGCAGATAAAGACGTCACCTCCTCTCCAGACAGTCACACTGCGCCCAGTCTCAACCCGTTTGATGGCCTGAAATCAGAAGACGAGGGGGACGAAAGTGAAGCAGACAGACAGGCGGACGAAGGTGTAGCAGACAGACAGGCGGACGAAGGTGTAGCAGACAGACAGGCGGACGAAAGTGTAGCAGACAGACAGGCGGAAGAAGGTGTAGCAGACAGACAGGCGGACGAAGGTGTAGCAGACAGACAGGAGGACGAAGGTGTAGCAGACAGACAGGAGGACGAAGGTGTAGCAGACAGACAGGAGGAGGAGGATGATGAAGAGGTGGATGAAGCAGAGCTGGAGGCGTTTCTGGACGGGCAGCTGGCAGAGACTCTGTCCCAGCAGGACGTGTTCATAGACAGTCTGTCCTCTAAAGGCGAAGAGGCTCTCAGGACATGTAAGTCTTAGATTAAAGGCTCAGTCCACCACATCACACCAACACACCATCTCACCTGCCTCGTCTACAACACATCTGTCTGTGTGCTAGTGTCCATGCTGAAGCAGGCTCTGTTCAGCCACCTGATGAGTAGAGAGACAGAGGAGGACAGGGAGGACAACAGGCAGAGCGGCTCCCCTGAGCGTCGGCCGTCCAGGAGCCCTGAGCGGCCCTCAGCTGCGTCTGACGAGAGCCCGGTCAGGGACGACCTTCAGCTTCAGATGGGACACAGTGAGCTGTCAGAGACACCCCAACGCAATGGTGAGGAAACCCTCTGTTTGTTACACTGAAGGAGTAAAGGAATGTCTGTCTGTAAAGGCTGCAGCCAGTTAGCTTAGCTTAGCTTAGCTTAGCTTAGCATGACACTGGAGCCACCTGTACGTTTTTACAGTTTTTATTCAGATTACACAAACGAGGCACAACGAGATCCTAAATGATCTCTAGAGGTGCTGCTTGCTGGACAGAACCAGGCTAACTCTTTCCTCCTGTTTCAAGTCTTTGTGCTAAGCTAAGCTAACAGACAGATTTGAGATTGTGGCATGAACCTAAACTGCATTTAATAAAATGTTGAACTGTCCCCTTAAGTGTCTTCTTCATCTCCATCAGGAGGTTTCGTGGTTCTGGATTTGGGCGGAGGCTCTGAGGAGAGCAGCACTGATGACGATGGAGGAACAGGAAGTGACATCGACATGAGGAAGCTGCTGTCCTCTTCCTCACAGTCGGGGGGCAGCAGAGGGCCCAACCTCAGCAGGCAGCTGATGACTCACCTGCGCCTCCTGCAGGCCGACCTGACGTACCTGAAGGTAGAAATGTTACAGACAAAGACAAAGAAGGAGACACACTGCCTCCTCTGCTCAGCATGATGAGCATGTTTCTGCACAAAGCCACACAAAACAGCACAGAATGGTTTGTTTTATGGTGGCTGAGCAGTGGTGAATGCTGGGAAATGCTGGACTCTGGGGTTTTAGCGTTTAGCATCACATGAACATAAACATCGACATGCTGCTGTCAGAGCGTTATTATAGTACTCTAACTACAGAACAACTACAGTACAAATACAGGTCAACTAGTGTATAACTACAGTATAACTACAGAAAAACTAAAGTCAAACTACAGCATAACTACAGTTACACTATAGTGTAACTACAGTACAAATACAGTAAAACTACTAGAAAATGTGTTCAGATTAAGACGAGCAGTAAAAACACGTAGATGCTGTTAGAATCACTCAGATTAGTGACATTACAGAAGATTTAAATCATTCTGTTCTGTCCACGTTCGCCTCCTGAGCCTGGAACTCTTGTTCGCTGGCATTTAGCATTTCTCTCAGCTGTCTAGGAGCGGTCGACCTGACAGCTATAAAGGGAAGCATCCTGTTTGAACAGGTAGTTACTGTGAAGAACGGCGTGCTCACATGCTGACGATGGGTTTATTTCTCTTAGGATCCATCCCAGCTTGTTACTGTCCACAACATTTATCTCACAGCAAACTACAAACTGATTCAGCACCACTGAACCAGAACATTTGACCGAGTTTTCTACTTGGTCCACTTTTCTTTCTGGACTGGTTGTAGAAGGTCCCTGAAGGAGGACGCAGCGTCTCAGGACATCAATATCACAAATTAAACTGTCAGAAGGAATTCAAAATTAACAAAGAACATCAGCCAATAAGAGAAAACATCATTTAAGATAACACAGACCAAACTTAGTAACACAACAGTAAGACACCAGGATGATCCATCATGTTGGTGTGAAGTGTGATTCTAAAGATCTTCAGTCTGTGACTGATATTATATTGTCTTGTTTTGTATTATATTGTAATGTTTTGTATTATATTGTAATGTTTTGTATTATATTGTAATGTTTTGTATTATATTGTAATGTTTTGTATTATATTGTATTGTTTTGTATTATATTATATTGTATTGTTTAGATGCAAGGCATCCATCAGGGATGCTTCTGTTTAAAGAGCATTTGATGACATCATGAACAGTGATAACAGTTATAAGTTTCTTTAAATGATTTTTAATTTTGTGTTTCACTAGAAATATCTGAGCAGCTGAATCAGGCCTTGTGACGGGCCAGATGTGGTCCAGCCTAGTTTACAGCAATGATCAGAACTTTAGTGGTGGCTTGGTTTGACCACAGGCAGTGTTAGGGTGGTGTTGCTGTGTGTGAGGACCACAGTCACATGATGTCCTCGTGTGTTTCAGGAGGTGGAGATGAAGTACAACGAGCTACGACTGACACATAGCGACCCTCCCACCGACTCAGACGACACCGGTGAGTTCACCTCCTCTCAGATTCATTGTCACCTTCATGTTTACTTCCACAGTGAAGATTGAACCTTGTGGTGTCTTTCAGACGGGATCCAGTGATGAAGGTCATCCTGCTGTCTGTGCGTCAGAGCCACCGACACTAAACTCTGACGTCGTCCAGTGACAGGACCTTCATGTCTGAGTTAGTTTGATGTCAGCAGACGATGTTTTCATCATCAGCTGGACTGTCCCACTATAAAGACTGCTCAGAGAGGCGCTGTGGGCCGTTCACTCACTTTTTGTTGTAATATTATTAATATGATGTGAAACACTGGAGACATGGCGAGGAGACACTGTGAGGTCACACAGCAGAAACACATGAAGACATGAAGACAGTGAACAGGACATCATGTGAGCATCTGCAGCTGGATCGTCTCCCTCAGGACTCGCTGCTGTTGGCTTCATATTAAAGTCTGCGGTTCTGGTTCAGCTCAGCCCACTCAAACACACGTCATCATTCTCTAGCAGCAGCTGGTAGATCTCCTCTCAGCACACAGATCATGTGTCATCATCGCTCACAGAAAAATCCATTCATACAGTCCAAAAATATTTTATGTTCTTTATTTGTCTTTAGCCTAGCTTAGCATAAAACTGGAGCTGAGCAGAGACGGCTAACCTGACCACTGTAACAGCTGACAGCACCTTTAAAGTCCACTGACACGGTTGTTTGTTTGATCAGAATACAAACAGAACTGTAAAATGACACGCGTCTTCACATTTATGTTTCTGTACATTAACGTTAATTAATGTTAATTGTGGGCTTCAGATGCCTTTTATAACCTGCTTTTTAAAAGGCTAGCTCTTTCCCTTTACTTCCAGTCTTTATGCTAAGCTAAGCTAACTGTGTCCTGATACAGTTCAAAACGCAATGCATGTTTAACTTCAAGCTCCTGAATAAATCAATTTAAAATAGGCATTAGAAGTTTTAGACAGTCTGAACATCATGACAACAGATTTACAATGAAAAATAGTCCTTTTATAAAGTTCATTCACACTTTGACTTTGTTTGTTTCTGTTTGAATGGAACAGCACAAAACTGAAATGCTGTTCAGCAGCTGACTTTTAAAATGTCCTATAGCACTTGAATGTAACATAATATACAAACAACAGATCTGACTGTATGAACTTCAACAGATTTCAGACAAATTAAGACATCTTATATTTGTGAGCAGAGCCCAGAACCTCCTTCACATGGTTTTAAAATCGACATTTTCCAAATGGAGTTTGGCAGTAGGCAGTAAGAAACAGACAGACAGACAGACAGACAGACAGACAGACAGACAGACAGACTGGTGAGCAGTGATGAAAGTCTTCAGTCTGAATCTGAATCTCTTCTTTGTGTTCGGTCGCAAACAAACTGCTGCTGGAAGAACGATTCTTTTTCTACGACACAACACATGAACAGAGTGAAATGATTCTCTTCAGTCTTCACCTCGTTCACTTCTTTAAACACTAGAAGCAGTTCCTGGTTTCCACTCCAGGTACAAACACCTGCCTCTGACGACCGTGTTCACGCACCGTGACAGAATATATGTACACAAAGGATGTTGTGGGCTGTTTTTAATGTAAAGAATTATAATGTACATTCTGAGTGTATATCAAAGCTTCTGTTTCATGTTTTAACACAAACTAGTCAAAGATGCACCAACACTAATATTAATCGTTTAATCAAAGTTTGATGATGTTGTTATTAACCTGTTAACATGATAAACTGAAGGAAACACTGAAACAGTCGTTCTGTGATGTCATCTTCAAGCTGCTGCGTCTGCAGCTCACACTCTTCTATGAGCACACTTAAAGCAACACGTCGTAGAAATTGGCATTTTGTATGAGTTGGGGCTCCCCACAGTTTCACAGTGGTAAATGTGACGCTGTGACGACCGGTCTCACTGAAAACAAGAGACAGACACTTTCACACTTTCAACCTCAAACTAAAACCACAGCTTAAAGAGAAACATTAGCATGAAAGTACCAACACAACAATGTGATGTGAGCACAAAGAGTAGCTGAATGTTAGAGTGACATCAATCCATCACGTGTTAGTAACATATCCATAATATATTAGTAATATAATATTAACATCAGTAGGTTTAGTTCAGCCTGAATCATCAGATCTGATTCAACTCGCTTCAGACCAACAGATTCTGATTCTGACCAGCAGAGGGCAGCAGCTGCACCTCCTCCTCCACCTTCTCCTCCACCTCGTCCATGTCAGATATAAGTGAACACAGGTCTGCTGGTCTGAGGTCAGATGATGTTGACAGCTACGAGGACAGTTTGTTGTTCCTGATGTGGGTGAGACATGAAGACAAGATGGCAGCAGCGTCAGTCACACACTCATTAAGACTGATCATTCAACTGACTCATCGTCATGTCTCAACACTCTTTCAGGACAAAAGACCAACAAGCAGCTCCAGCTGAACGTCCTGGTTGTAGAAGTCGTCAGAGACCAGATGAGTTATCAGAGCGCTCGAGGTGGAGACGCACTGTGACACCGTGAGGCGTCCTGTCAGCCGTGAGGCCATCGCAGACGTTCATATAATCACCATGAGAACATGGAGGAGGTGAGACGGCTGCCGAGCCACAGACCACTGTTCAAGACTGTGTTTCAACATCTGGGACATGAAACCACTGGACATCATTAACGAGACGTGAGGACATGTCCAGCTGTGTTTGTGGAGACAGAAGCAGCTGTTTCCCTGACGCTGTGTCTGAACCCGACCACAGCATCAGAAACTGAACAGAACTGAACGAGTCTGTGGATCAACAACATTCATTCGGCTGATCTGGTTGTTCGTTAACGTCCATCAGCAGATTCTGTGTCAAACTGTTTTCTATTTGGACATCCAGAAGAAGACATCTGACAGGCAGAGACTCTGACCACACGTCTGCTGCGGTATGTGAGTTTACGTGATGATCGATCGCTCAGGCGGGCTCCACGCATCAGTCCGTCTTGTGTGGACGTCCTGTGTCTTTCAGTCTGTGGTTCTCGCTCCACCGTCGGTACTTAGCTCGACTCTTCTTGTAACCAAAACGAGCGATGTCCACCATGAACACCCAGGCGATGGCGTACATCACCACGCCGCCCAGCTTCATGATCAGCGTGGTTCTGGGAGACGTGAGCTCACAGTAAAACATGGCAGAGCCCACTCCCACACGTACAGTAGCGAACAGGAAGATGAACGTCAGGTCGACGGCGTCTCCCAGCAGCCCGTCGTAAAGACCCAGCTGACGCAGGAACCAGCGAGTCTGCAGCAGGGGGTTGGTCAGCTCGCTGCCGAAGATCACGCCGCACGTCTCGCAGCCCGATACGCCCATCAGCAAAGCTAGCAGGATGCCTGCAATGCTCGCGGCGTGGTGGGCTAACATGATGGGGCCCTCGGCTTGGTGCCGCACACACCAACACATGTCGAAGAAGAAGTAACCAAGACACACGCAGAGAGACAATGTCTGCAACTCTGTGTTCTCTGAGCCTGCAGGAGACAGAGGTCAGAGGTCAGGAGACAGAGGTCAGGAGACAGAGGTCAGAGGTCAGGAGACAGAGGTCAGGAGACAGAGGTCAGAGGTCAGGAGACAGAGGTCAGGAGACAGAGGTCAGAGGTCAGGAGACAGAGGTCAGAGGTCAGAGGTCAGGAGACAGAGGTCAGAGGTCAGGAGACAGAGGTCAGGAGACAGAGGTCAGAGGTCAGGAGACAGAGGTCAGAGGTCAGGAGACAGAGGTCAGGAGACAGAGGTCAGAGGTCCGGAGACAGAGGTCAGGAGACAGAGGTCAGAGGTCAGGAGACAGAGGTCAGAGGTCAGGAGACAGAGGTCAGGAGACAGAGGTCAGAGGTCAGGAGACAGAGGTCAGAGGTCAGGAGACAGAGGTCAGGAGACAGAGGACAGAGGTCAGGAGACAGAGGTCAGGAGACAGAGGTCAGAGGTCAGGAGACAGAGGTCAGGAGACAGAGGTCAGAGGTCAGGAGACAGAGGTCAGGAGACAGAGGACAGAGGTCAGGAGACAGAGGTCAGGAGACAGAGGTCAGAGGTCAGAGGTCAGGAGACAGAGGTCAGAGGTCAGAGGTCAGGAGACAGAGGTCAGGAGACAGAGGACAGAGGTCAGGAGACAGAGGTCAGGAGACAGAGGTCAGAGGTCAGGAGACAGAGGTCAGAGGTCAGGAGACAGAGGTCAGGAGACAGAGGTCAGAGGTCAGAGGTCAGGAGACAGAGGTCAGGAGACAGAGGACAGAGGTCAGGAGACAGAGGTCAGGAGACAGAGGTCAGAGGTCAGGAGACAGAGGTCAGAGGTCAGGAGACAGAGGTCAGGAGACAGAGGTCAGGAGACAGAGGTCAGAGGTCAGGAGACAGAGGTCAGGAGACAGAGGTCAGAGGTCAGGAGACAGAGGTCAGAGGTCAGAGGTCAGGAGACAGAGGTCAGAGGTCAGAGGTCAGGAGACAGAGGTCAGGAGACAGAGGACAGAGGTCAGGAGACAGAGGTCAGGAGACAGAGGTCAGAGGTCAGGAGACAGAGGTCAGGAGACAGAGGTCAGAGGTCAGGAGACAGAGGTCAGAGGTCAGGAGACAGAGGTCAGGAGACAGAGGTCAGAGGTAAGGAGACAGAGGTCAGGAGACAGAGGTCAGAGGTCAGGAGACAGAGGTCAGAGGTCAGGAGACAGAGGTCAGGAGACAGAGGTCAGGAGACAGAGGTCAGAGGTCAGGAGACAGAGGTCAGGAGACAGAGGTCAGAGGTCAGGAGACAGAGGTCAGAGGTCAGAGGTCAGGAGACAGAGGTCAGAGGTCAGGAGACAGAGGTCAGGAGACAGAGGTCAGAGGTCAGGAGACAGAGGTCAGGAGACAGAGGTCAGAGGTCAGGAGAGTTCTTTGTGTGTTTGTGTGTCTGACCTGCGTGTGTGAGCGGCCACGGTCCGTCAATAAAGACGACGTACGCCGTGAGCAGCACGATGATGACGCCGTGAGACAAAGTGACGAGCCGACAGTTCCACTCAGGTGACCTCTGACTGAACGTCCAACAGAACAACAGGTAGAGACAGAACCAGCCAATCAGGCTGCAGAACACCTCTAGGACCGCCATGACTCTCTGTGAAACATATGATTACAGAACAGAGTCAGTCAGACACACAGCTTTAATGCAAATGTTATAAACAAACTGGGTCGGTTCTGTTCTGCTCACAGACAGAAACTTTATCTTCCCCGTTACTGTTGAGTCGTCACTCAAACACATTTTACCATCACAGTGTAAAAGACACACGATAGATACTTTGATTTAATGACCTGCAGCAGACTGTCATGTTTGTGAAGCAGTGTTTTATATGTAATATCTAATATATAACATATAATATATAACATTTAATATTTAGTACATAATATATAGCATATAACATAAACATATAATATATAATATTACTAATCACTGTCTCACTTTAAATAGTAGTAGTAATGTGCTGGACCTCAGAGGAGAGATGCTCAGGAGAGCAGACGGGGAAGCTGCAGGACGACACCTCCTCCTGTCTCTCACCTCCTCTCCTCCTCTCCTCCTCTCCTCCTGTCTCTCACCTCCTCTCCTGCTGTCTCCTGCCTCCTCTCGTCCTCTCATCCTGTCTCTCACCTCCTCTCCTGCTGTCTCCTGCCTCCTCTCGTCCTCTCGTCCTGTCTCTCACCTCCTCTCCTGCTGTCTCCTGCCTCCTCTCGTCCTCTCGTCCTGTCTCTCACCTCCTCTCCTGCTGTCTCCTGCCTCCTCTCCTCCTCTCATCCTGTCTCTCACCTCCTCTCCTGCTGTCTCCTGCCTCCTCTCGTCCTCTCCTCCTGTCTCTCACCTCCTCTCCTGCTGTCTCCTGCCTCCTCTCCTCCTCTCATCCTGTCTCTCACCTCCTCTCCTGCTGTCTCCTGCCTCCTCTCCTCCTCTCGTCCTGTCTCTCACCTCCTCTCCTGCTGTCTCCTGCCTCCTCTCGTCCTCTCGTCCTGTCTCTCACCTCCTCTCCTGCTGTCTCCTGCCTCCTCTCCTCCTCTCCTCCTGTCTCTCACCTCCTCTCCTGCTGTCTCCTGCCTCCTCTCGTCCTCTCCTCCTGTCTCTCACCTCCTCTCCTGCTGTCTCCTGCCTCCTCTCCTCCTCTCATCCTGTCTCTCACCTCCTCTCCTGCTGTCTCCTGCCTCCTCTCGTCCTCTCGTCCTGTCTCTCACCTCCTCTCCTGCTGTCTCCTGCCTCCTCTCCTCCTCTCATCCTGTCTCTCACCTCCTCTCCTGCTGTCTCTCACCTCCTCTCCTCCTCTCCTCCTGTCTCTCACCTCCTCTCCTGCTGTCTCCTGCCTCCTCACCTCCTCTCGTCCTCTCCTCCTGTCTCTCACCTCCTCTCCTGCTGTCTCCTGCCTCCTCACCTCCTCTCGTCCTCTCGTCCTGTCTCTCACCTCCTCTCCTGCTGTCTCCTGCCTCCTCTCCTCCTCTCATCCTGTCTCTCACCTCCTCTCCTGCTGTCTTCTGCCTCCTCTCGTCCTCTCGTCCTGTCTCTCACCTCCTCTCCTGCTGTCTCCTCTCGTCCTCTCGTCCTCTCGTCCTGTCTCTCAGCTGTGGTCAGATTCAGTTTGTATGAAGCGGCTCCTCTGGTCGATCTGAGCCTCGGCCTCCGTCTCTGGCGTCGGCGCTCGGTCCATGAAGACGTTTTAATCTGAACATATTTTAAAGTGACACATGTTGAGAGTGTGAAGACAACAGACGTCCATGTTGAGGTCCTGCAGACAGTTAGTGGATTTGTGTCCCTTCCCCCTGGACTCAGACCTGATCCTCTTAAAGGATTACAGCCTTCTCTCTGCACAGATACACCTGCTGCTGTCAGGCTGCACAGACTCTACTGATCACATCCAGACTGATCGTAGACTGAGGCCTGAGCCAGGCAGCTCTGTGGAGTTCTCCAGCAGCTCCACCTTCAGAGAGTGCCAGTGCTTTGGAAAACATCCTGCCTCGTTCCAGTGCCCGTGAACGGATGACTACAGGCCGATAGCACTGACCTCTCACATCATAAAGGTCCTGGAGAGACTAGTTCTAGCACACCACAGACCCCCAGTGAGCCCATCACAGGACCCCTTCAGTTTACATATCAGCTCCATGTCGGGGGGGATGATGGAATCCTCTACCTGCTGCAGGAAGCCTGCTCCTCCCTGGATAGACCCAACACCTCGGCCCACATCAAGTTCTTTGACTTCTCCAGCGCCTTCAGCACCATCCAGTCCAGACTGCTGAAAGCCAAACTGGAGAACATGCAGGTGGATTCTCCCCTCGTCACACAGGTCGATGACTACCTGATGGGCAGGTGGCAGTACGTGAGATTACAGAACTGTGTGTCTGACTGTCTGATCAGCAACATCGGCGCCTCTCAGGGAACTGTGCTGTCTTCTCTTCACCACCTACACTGCAGACTTTAAGTACTGAGCACTGAGTCGGGTCATCTGCAGAAATTCTCTGATGACATGGCCATTGTGGGGCGTGTAGAGGGCGGGAGGGAGGTTGAGTTCAGAGACCTGTTTGGCAATTTTGTAAAGTGGTGTGGGAAAAAGCACCTGCAGCTGAATGTGGCGAAGACGAAAGAGATGGTGGTGGACTTAGGAGGAACAAGCCCCGCCCTCTCCAGTCTGCATTGGTGGGACAGACGCTGTGGATTCATTCAAATACCTGGGTGTGGTGCTGGACAATAAACTGGAGTGGACTACAAACATGGAGATAGTCTACAAGAAGGGCCTGAGCTGGCTTCACTTCCTGAGGAGGCTCAGGTCCTTCACTGTCTGCAGCCAGATGCTCCAGATGTTCTATCAGAGAGAGAAAAATCACCTACACAAACTAAAATGATCCTATGATCAAGTTCCTCCTCAGACTGAAAGTGATCAATCAGATAAATATTGTAGCAGTGGAGCTGTCCACACAGACCAGTTGAGACGAGGACTGATCCTGGATCAGTGTCTCACCCTGCAGACACATGATGTCTCTATATAATCCATATGTGACTGCAGCTGAATCTATACAGTGAACATGCAGCTGAGCGTTGTCTCTCTCATCCTGCCTCTGACTCACCTGCTGCTGCAGGTTCTCACCTGACAGCTCTGCAGCTTTAACCCACTTCTGTTCTCTAATCTGACACCAGAGCAGATTACTGGTCAATCTGATCGATTCCAGATCCATAAGTATATTTACATCCACAGGAAACAGTGTTGGAGTTATTAACCGACATGATTGACCGTTAAATGTATCATTTAAGACAAACACGTGACGTCATTCGAACGCTCCAATAAAGTGTCTTTAATTTCCTGGCCTCCAGTCCAGCAGGGGGCGCAGTGTTTATCTCTTGTCAGAGTGACACAGAGGCAGATGAATCGTAGAAGAAGAAGAGCGGCGTTTCCGGTTCCGGTCAGCCGAGATGCAGATCAACTAACTGTTGTGAGCGTAGACTATGTCTGTGGTTGTGAGGATAAACGTGTCGTGTGTTTCCAGCCGGAGGTCTTCAGACTGTGAGCAGCAGCAGCAGCTCGTAGTTCAGCCCGAGCGACGGTTATAAACGTCCGTCTGACAGGAAGTGAAGGTCCGTTAGTGTCAGGTCAGAGAACACGAGGTGAAACTCCGTTCATATTATTAATAATTTAATGTTCTTGCAGAAATTGTCAAACAAACATTTTTATAAAAATACGCTTTACTACTTAAATCCGGAGATTAGGAGGCACTGCTCTATTCGGCGCTAAACATATACATACAACTACACTTACTTTAGGATAACTTTAACTTGTACTTGTCACTTAACCTGTTGGCTCGTTTATCGTTGTCAAAGCGTTAGCAGTCAGTTATCACAGGCCCGCTCCTGGTCCGGTGGGTAAACTGGACCTGTCGTTATAAATAAAAGGCTGTAGTGGATCAGTAGCAAGCCGAATTTACCAGCAGACCCGGACCAGTCTTCAGAGTGTTTAATTCTCCTACAGTCAAATGTTTAATGTTCACAAAGACCCAGGTTACATTAATAATCACAATAAATCAACACAATCTGGCGCCCTCACATTTCCTCTCCTTAATTTAACACGCACCGTTGTAGGGTTACAGCTTATTAACAGTCTATTAAAACCTATTGATTGCGTAATTAATTGATTTTACAGAAATGTTTGAGTAAAAAAGGTGGAAGTGTTTCTCAGCAGCCTCAAGGTCATGTGATCGATTCTTCTTCTACTGTTTAAATGGATGGAGACTAACCTCAGATTGTCTTTGTTCTGAAGTCACTGGGTCGCATCACCTGGAGGCTATTGAGTGAAAATATTCATGAAGAATAGAATAATAAATAGTTAATGAACGGAGCGAACCGGGTCAGACTGACACTGCTGGATCAGGATTCGACTGTGTGACTTGAGCTGCGTTTATCTAATGACGACCAGCTGCAGCAGTAAATGATGAAGAACATCACAAACCAGCTGTTCATCACTGACGTCTCTCAACAGGATGTCTCTTCCATGTGTGCGTCGCTGCTCTCGACACCTGACTGCAGGCCTTCAGGTGTGCGGTTATGCCACAGTCAGTAAACCATCCAGACCTGAGGAGAAGAACAGCAGCGGTCCAGTGTTCCAGTATGTGGGTCAGCACAGAAAGCCCAGTCACAAAGTGTTCGTGTGGGGCTTCAGCTTCACCGGTGCTCTGGGGATCCCCAGCTTCGTGGTGCCCGACAGCGGCAGGAAGAAACCCCGCAAGTACCAGCTGACCCCTTACAGGCTGGAGACCGCAGAGCAGGTGAATCTGCAGAGCTTCATCAACGGGTTCATGTTCAGAACCTGTCAGTGATTATTGTTAGGAAATCATCATATGATGCACTTTGAATCAGATCAGACGCACTGCTGCATCACTGCAGAGTGGAAAATCATTTGTGCTCTCGTCTCTCACAGTAGCTGTAGTGTTGGTCCACCAGTAGAAACAGGCAGAACTTCATTTGGATCAGAACATCTTTATTGTCCCTGAGGGGTAATTTAGTTTGCTCCAGTAGTCAACACAGCCAGCACACGTGGTCCTAAAACACAGTGACATCATTCATACAACATGTAACCTGAACTGGCTGTATTTATTTACAGTTCAATGTTGTTGTTGTTGTTGTTGTTGTTGTCGTCAGTTCAAACGAGCCTGATTTGGTGCGCAGGTGGTGGAGTGGTTAGAGCGCATGCCATAAACGCAGCCGACCCCGCTTCGATTCCGGCCAGAGGTCCTTTGCTGCATGTCACATCCCCCTCTCTCTCTCTCTCCCGTGTTTCCTCTCTGTCTACTGCTTAATAAATGTGTCTATGCCAGAACAAAATCTTAAAAAAAAAAAAAGTGTGTAGTGTTTCTCCTCCAGGATTAAGTCACAACCTCATGGACTGAATCAGCTGCAGTCACTCCACTGCTGTCTGGGTCCAGGAGGTTAATTACAGAGAGGCAGGAAGTATTTAATTACCCATCTACCCCTGTGATGATGTCACCATCTGAAGGGGGTTAATTATCTGTTTAAAGGGATATTCCGGTGTAAGTTTAATCCACGGTCTAAATCACCGTGAAACTGTGTTAGACTCCCTCTCGAAAGATCAAGTTAGCAGACCGCTAATTTACGGAGTTTTATCAACCTCAGAAACGACCGCACGACAACAATACACTGCAGTAAATGGATCCAAATATAAACCGCCACCAAAAAGCCACAAATAATGCTCAGAACAGCACCAAACTTCAGCAACAGTACAAATAGGGTCTCAGCACATAGTCCGGGGCATCTAACCTCCGCTAGCTTAGCTGGATTTCTATTGTGAAGCTAAAAACAGATTTCAACTCTCCTCCATCAGCTTCCGGGTCGGGGAAGTCCCGACGCGACGATTACCGAGTGCGGTTAGAAATGCTCAATTCCGTTCTTTTCCCTGTCCGCTCTCGATAATAACTGTTATAAACTGGCAGGTAAGACACATATTAACTTTGATTGCTTTTCCATGGAGTCATAATCATACATTTTCATCCATGAGCCGCGGAACTCTACTGCACTCGGTAATCGACTCGTCGGGACTTCCCGTCAACAGGAAGCTGCTGCAGAAGAGTGGTAAATTTAGTCAGCTTTTCAGTAGAAATCCAGCTAAGCTAGCGGAGGTTAGATGCCCCGGACTATGTGCTGAGACCCTATTTGTACTGTTGCTGAAGTTTGGTGCTGTTCTGAGCATTATTTGTGGCTTTTTGGTGGCGGTTTATATTTGGATCCATTTACTGCAGTGTATTGTTTCGTGCGGTTGTTTCTGAGGTTGATAAAACTCCCTAAATTAGCAGTCTGCTAACTTGATCTCTCGACACAGTTTCACGGTGTGTTAGACCATGGATTAAATTTACACCGGAATATCCCTTTAATCTGAATGTGCAGGACTTCACTAAAGTCCACATGTTTGATGAGGTGGTTCTGATTGAAACATCAGAAGAAGCTCATAACACAGAGGATCACCAGAACGAGTTGGAGACGTGTTAATGTCTGACAGGCTGTTCTTCTTCTGTGGTAGATCTCGTCTGCTGCCTGCGGTTACGGCTTCACTCTGATGGCGTCCAGGACCAAAGACGTGATCAAGCTGTGGGGGATGGGCCTCAACAAGGACTCTCAGCTGGGCTTCCAACGCACGCAGCACAGCCGCCGTAAGACGAAACTGTCGTGTTCATACTAAAGTCGAGTCACTGCTGCGCTGTGACGAGCTCAACAGCTCAACACTCAACTCATTTTACTGTCTTGTAGCTGTTTTGCACTTGAATGTCTGTTTCATTGTTACAGACTGTTTTCAGCTGAGATGTGTTCAGGTTCTAAAAATACATCACAATAAAAAAAAAAACGTCATAGTAATCACACATGTGGCCAATTATTTGTCATAAAAATAAATCCTATATCAAACCAATAAAGAACGAGGCCGTGTGTAAAGTAACGTGCTTCCTGGCTGCAGCTGATTGGATGACAGCTGTCGCTGTTATTATTGTCCAGGTGAGAAAAGACATGCAGCTCCTCTCTTCATTTCAGGTCGATGATGTTCAAGTCGTCCAGATCTCAATTTAATGCAAACGAGCAGAAGCCAACACAAGCCCCTCCCCCTCCAAACACACCGCCGCTCTACCAGACTGCGTCACATATCTGCTTACACACATAATGAATGTGAAGTGTAGATGAACCTGAGTCCAGATGTCATCTCTGTCAGTGAAATACATTCTGATGGTCAAAGTCTGAAGTGGACTCTTTGTCCTGCACTCAGGCTGAATGTTGGACGTGATGAGCTCACAGCGCCCCCTCTGTTGAAATCACTGTAGTTTCACTGTCAGACTCTTATCAATAATCAATAATCAGTCTGTCCTCTGTGTTTCCCACAGTCCAGAGTTATGACTTCGTGTTGGAGCCGTCTCCGGTGGCTCTGCCTCTCGTCCAGCCTCAGCAGACCAGAGTGCTGCAGGTGGCCTGTGGACGAGCTCACTCTCTGGTCCTCACTGATGAGGAGGGAGGTGAGTGACTCACTGTTACCACAGCAACATGAAGACAGATGCACAGTCAGCTGCTGGTCAGCCTGTACAGTCACAACATCACTGGTATACATCACTTATAGAGCAGACGAGTGTGGAAACAGGAAGAACAGCCAGCCGTCAGTCGATCACACAGTGAAGGAACATTCAGATGTTCTGATGAGCTCCAGGTTTTAGCGTCACCTTCTTTAAATATTAGTGATTTTCACAAGGAAATTAACAGCAGCAGCAGCTCGGCTCGTCTACAGAGTTCATGAGGTCACCAGGGTACAGAAATATTCAACGGTGGTGTTCATGAACGAAACGGTCCCTCAGCTGTGGACGAGTTCTCTCGCCCATACCAACCCTGATGGCAGCATCAGTAACCCAGCAGAGGAGAATCATCCCCACCCTCTTCATCATTACCGCCTCTGTAGCCAGAGTTCAATGAAACTCAACGGTTCTGTCATCAGTCGGAACCGGTGAGTTCTGGACCTAAAACACAGACAGAGGAGCTCATGTTCTCCCTGCCCTACCTTTAATCACCTGAGTTCTGACTGGCCTCTGGTTTGAAGGTGGTCTTTCAGTGCAAGTCTAGTGGTTAACGTTTGGTTAACAACAGGTCACGACTGATCAGCTCATTCAGTCACTTCAGGTAACAAACGTCCTCAGGTGTTTCCCGAAGGAACAAAACTCATTCAACTGTTTCTGTCTTCCACATAACTTCTATCACTCACTGAGACTAAACACAGCTGCTCCATTATGAAATACAAGTTTTATATTTCACATCCATACATAAAAAACTGTTTGATCAGTTTCCCGTCTCTCACCTGTGTCTCTGTCCTCTGCAGTCTTCAGTATGGGGAACAATGCATACGGTCAGTGTGGACGGAGGATCGTAGAAGATGAAGTCTACAGGTGAGTCCTGATGTCACAGTGTGATCATTCTCCTTCCATACTGATGTGTTTTCATGTCAAACAGCTTCAGTCTCTGAGAACTTCCTGTCCTCTACCTGTCCGCTACCTGTCCGCTACCTGTCCTCTACCTGTCTTCTACTTGTCTTCTACCTGTCTTCTACCTGTCCTCTACCTGTCCGCTACCTGTCTTCTACCTGTCTTCTACCTGTCCTCTACCTGTCCTCTACCTGTCCTCTACCTGTCCGCTACCTGTCCTCTACCTGTCCTCTACCTGCCCTCTACCTGCCCTCTACCTGTCCGCTACCTGTCCTCTACCTGTCTGTTTCCTGTCCTCTACCTGTCTTCTACCTGTCTTCTACCTGTCTTCTACCTGTCCTCTACCTGTCCGCTACCTGTCCTCTACCTGTCTTCTACCTGCCCTCTACCTGTCCTCTACCTGTCCTCTACCTGCCCTCTACCTGTCCTCTACCTGTCCTCTACCTGTCCTCTACCTGCCCTCTACCTGCCCTCTACCTGTCCTCTACCTGTCTTCTACCTGCCCACTACCTGTCCTCTACCTGTCCTCTACCTGTCCTCTACCTGTCCTCTACCTGTCCGCTACCTGTCCTCTACCTGCCCTCTACCTGCCCTCTACCTGTCCGCTACCTGTCCTCTACCTGTCCGTTTCCTGTCCTCTACCTGTCCTCTACCTGTCTTCTACTTGTCTTCTACCTGTCTTCTACCTGTCCTCTACCTGTCCGCTACCTGTCCTCTACCTGTCTTCTACTTGTCTTCTACCTGTCTTCTACCTGTCCTCTACCTGTCCGCTACCTGTCCTCTACCTGTCTTCTACCTGCCCTCTACCTGTCCTCTACCTGTCCTCTACCTGTCCGCTACCTGTCCTCTACCTGTCCTCTACCTGCCCGCTACCTGTCCTCTACCTGTCCGCTACCTGTCCTCTACCTGTCCTCTACCTGTCCGCTACCTGTCCTCTACCTGCCCTCTACCTGTCCGCTACCTGTCCTCTACCTGTCTGTTTCCTGTCCTCTACCTGCCCTCTACCTGTCTTCTACTTGTCTTCTACCTGTCTTCTACCTGTCCTCTACCTGTCTTCTACTTGTCTTCTACCTGTCTTCTACCTGTCCTCTACCTGTCCGCTACCTGTCCTCTACCTGTCTTCTACTTGTCTTCTACCTGTCCTCTTCCTGTCTTCTACTTGTCCTCATCCTGTCCTCTACCTGTCCTCTACCTGTCGTCTATCTGTCCTCTACCTGTCCTCTACCTGCCCTCTACCTGCCCTCTACCTGTCCGCTACCTCTCCTCTACCTGTCTGTTTCCTGTCCTCTACCTGTCCTCTACCTGTCTTCTACTTGTCTTCTACCTGTCTTCTACCTGTCCTCTACCTGTCCGCTACCTGTCCTCTACCTGTCTTCTACCTGCCCTCTACCTGTCCTCTACCTGTCCTCTACCTGCCCTCTACCTGTCCTCTACCTGTCCTCATCCTGTCCTCTACCTGTCCTCTACCTGCCCTCTACCTGTCCTCTACCTGTCTTCTACCTGCCCACTACCTGTCCTCTACCTGTCCTCTACCTGTCCTCTACCTGTCCGCTACCTGTCCTCTACCTGTCCTCTACCTGTCCGCTACCTGTCCTCTACCTGTCCGCTACCTGTCCTCTACCTGCCCTCTACCTGCCCTCTACCTGTCCGCTACCTGTCCTCTACCTGTCCGTTTCCTGTCCTCTACCTGTCCTCTACCTGTCTTCTACTTGTCTTCTACCTGTCCTCTACCTGTCCGCTACCTGTCCTCTACCTGTCTTCTACCTGCCCTCTACCTGTCCTCTACCTGTCCGCTACCTGTCCTCTACCTGTCCTCTACCTGTCCTCTACCTGCCCTCTACCTGCCCTCTACCTGTCCTCTACCTGTCCTCATCCTGTCCCCTACCTGTCCTCATCCTGTCCCCTACCTGTCCTCTACCTGTCCTCTACCTGTCCTCATCCTGTCCTCATCCTGTCCTCTACCTGTCCTCTACCTGTCCGCTACCTGTCCTCTACCTGCCCTCTACCTGTCCTCTACCTGCCCTCTACCTGTCCTCTACCTGCCCTCTACCAGTCCTCATCCTGTCCTCTACCTGCCCTCTACCTGCCCTCTACCTGTCCTCTACCTGCCCGCTACCTGTCCTCTACCTGTCCTCTACCTGTCCGCTACCTGTCCTCTACCTGTCTTCTACCTGTCTTCTACCTGTCCTCTACCTGTCTTCTACCTGTCCTCTACCTGTCCTCTACCTGTCCGCTACCTGTCCTCTACCTGTCCTCTACCTGTCCCCTTCTGTCCTCTACCTGTCTTCTACCTGTCTTCTACCTGTCCTCTACCTGTCCTCTACCTGTCTTCTACTTGTCCTCATCCTGTCCTCTACCTGTCCTCTACCTGTCGTCTATCTGTCCTCTACCTGTCCGCTACCTGTCCTCTACCTGTCCTCTACCTGCCCTCTACCTGTCCTCTACCTGTCCTCTACCTGCCCTCTACCTGTCTTCTACCTGTCCTCATCCTGTCCTCTACCTGTCCTCTACCTGCCTTCTACCTGTCCTCATCCTGTCCTCTACCTGCCCTCTACCTGCCCTCTACCTGTCCTCTACCTGTCCTCTACCTGCCCTCTACCTGTCTTCTACCTGTCCTCTACCTGTCCTCTACCTGTCCTCTATCTGTCCTCTACCTGCCCTCTACCTGCCCTCTACCTGTCCTCTACCTGCCCTCTACCTGTCTTCTACCTGTCCTCTACCTGTCCTCTACCTGTCCTCTATCTGTCCTCTACCTGTCCGCTACCTGTCCTCTACCTGTCCTCTACCTGTCCGCTACCTGTCCTCTACCTGTCTTCTACCTGTCTTCTACCTGTCCTCTATCTGTCTTCTACCTGTCCTCTACCTGTCCGCTACCTGTCCTCTACCTGTCCTCTACCTGTCTTCTACCTGTCCTCTACCTGCCCTCTACCTGTCCTCTACCTGTCCTCTACCTGTCCTCTACCTGCCCTCATCCTGTCCTCTACCTGCCCTCTACCTGTCTTCTACCTGTCCTCTACCTGTCCTCTACCTGTCCTCTACCTGTCCGCTACCTGTCCTCTACCTGTCCTCTACCTGTCCGCTACCTGTCCTCTACCTGTCTTCTACCTGTCTTCTACCTGTCCTCTATCTGTCTTCTACCTGTCCTCTACCTGTCCTCTACCTGCCCTCTACCTGTCTTCTACCTGTCCTCTACCTGTCCTCTACCTGTCCTCTATCTGTCCTCTACCTGTCCGCTACCTGTCCTCTACCTGTCCGCTACCTGTCCGCTACCTGTCTTCTACCTGTCTTCTACCTGTCCTCTATCTGTCTTCTACCTGTCTTCTACCTGTCCTCTACCTGTCCTCTACCTGTCCGCTACCTGTCCTCTACCTGTCCTCTACCTGTCTTCTAC
Organism: Sparus aurata; assembly: GCF_900880675.1. NCBI lineage: Eukaryota > Metazoa > Chordata > Actinopteri > Spariformes > Sparidae > Sparus > Sparus aurata. The sequence continues at coordinate 35,225,899 of NC_044199.1, read as the reverse complement.
CTGCCCTCTACCTGCCCTCTACCTGTCCTCTACCTGTCTTCTACCTGTCCTCTACCTGTCCTCTACCTGCCCTCTACCTGTCCTCTACCTGTCCTCTACCTGTCCTCTACCTGTCTTCTACCTGCCCTCTACCTGTCCTCATCCTGTCCTCTACCTGCCCTCTACCTGTCCCTCTACCTGCCCTCTACCTGCCCTCTACCTGCCCTCTACCTGTCCTCTACCTGTCCTCTACCTGTCTTCTACCTGTCCTCTACCTGCCCTCTACCTGTCTTCTACCTGTCCTCTACCTGTCTTCTACCTGTCCTCATCCTGTCCTCATCCTGTCCTCTACCTGCCCTCTACCTGCCCTCTACCTGCCCTCTACCTGTCCTCTACCTGTCCTCTACCTGTCTTCTACCTGTCCTCTACCTGTCTTCTACCTGTCCTCTACCTGTCCTCTACCTGTCTTCTACCTGTCCTCTACCTGTCCCCTACCTGTCCTCATCCTGCCTCAGTGATCGTCTGTCTGTCCTTTCTGTTCAAACAGTGGCAGTCACATCATCCACAGGATCCAAGGCTTTGACAGCAGGGTCGTCCAGGTGAGTGTAGCCTCAGTCTAAGCTCCGCCCCCTCCGTACCTGACCCTTAGGTGAACAACATACAAAGTCTGAGAGTTTATAATCTTTGATCGATCAGAATCGGTCCACACGTTATTCATGTGAATATAAATCTTTAAATATTTGAAACAAAGCTGTCATTTTATTGGTTTGTTTTCTTCTGATCATTAAATATTGATGATTTCATCAGCTGCTGAACAAAGTGATCATACATGAACTGATTCTGTTGGAGATGAAAGAATTCTGTAAACTTTATTTTTCACAGTTCATCATAATAATTGAGATGTGATGACAGCGGCTGTGGAGTCGTTTTGTAGCACGTTAACATCTGACTGGATGAGTTCACTCTGTGGATCTGTGCGGTCCGGACCGTCTGTAGTTGGTTCCTATGGTCTCTGATCAGTTGTTGTATCAGGTGTGTCTGCGTGTGAAGAGCTTGAATGACTGCAGACGACGTGTCTCTGTTGCAGGTGTCCTGTGGACAGGACCACAGTCTGTTCCTCACTGAGACGGGGAAAGTGTTCTCCTGTGGATGGGGAGCAGACGGACAGACGGGTCAGTGACCAGAACAGTTCTGCCACAGTGAAGTGATGGGTCAATAGCTCAACTACAGAATAATCTATGATGTTTTTCTTAAAACTTTAATGAATCAGGTGATCTCAGTGAGAGACACGTCTCTGAGATGGGTCAGAACTTAGTGCTGTTGTCCTCGTAAGGACCAGCTGCTTCAGTGTCTCTCAGAACAAATCTGAGGTTCTACTCAACTAATTAAAGTAATTAATTTTAGAACTCAGATTTTTTTTAACATGAAACCAATCCAGTTTAGATTTATTCTAAAAAATCTCATCTCTGTTCAGATGTCTCCTTATCAGCTGGGTGAATGTGGACTCTGTGTCCCCCTTGTCCCCGTGTCTCTGGTCCTGCAGGTCTGGGTCACCACAGGGTCAGCTCCAGTCCAGAGCAGGTGGGTGGAGACCTGTGTGGGGTGGAGGTGAAGCAGATCAGCACGTACGGAGACTGCAGCCTGGCTGTGTCCTCTGATGGACAGCTGTATGGGTGGGGCAACTCAGAGTACCTGCAGCTGGCTGCTGTCACCGAGACCACACAGGTGAGACGGAGGTCAGGTGAGAGGGGGGCAGGAGAGACAGGTGACACGGCTCTCATTGTCCGTTTGTTTCAGATCAACTCCCCCCGACATCTTCCTCTGACCAGCTGTGGGAAGGTGGTGCAGGCAGCGTGTGGAGGAACACAGGTGGCTGTTCTCAACGGTCAGTTCACACCTGGACACACCTGGACACACAGACTATGTGGCTATGTGATGTGATCTCCTGATCAGTGAGTCCTCCTGTCCTCAGGGGGGCGTCGCTGAGCAGCTCAGTGTGTCTGCTGAAGCTCTGACTGCAAACAAATGAAAGCCTGAACAGAACCTGACGACAGTGTATTCACACCTAGTGACAGAACCACTACTCACTGATACGTGTGTGTGTGTGTGTGTGTGTGTGTGTGTGTGTGTGTGTGTGTGTGTGTGTGTGTGTGTGTGTGTGTGTGTGAGTGAGATCAGACAGAGGAGAGGTGTTTGTTTGGGGCTATGGAATTCTGGGAAAAGGTCCCGCGCTGTCGGAGTCGTCGACCCCGGAGATGATTCCCTCCAGGCTGTTCGGACGCTCAGAGTTTAACCCGTCGGTGGCTGTGACCCGGATCAGGTGTGGACTGAACCACTTTGCTGCCGTCACAGGTGAGACGATCAGTTAGTTACCTGAGATGATCCATCAGACCGTACCAAACGATATGCAGATCGATCGCAGCGTCAGAGTCCATGCTGACTTTGTTAAAAGTTGAACATAATGTGGATCTGACAGATGAGGACGGTTCTGCACCAACATTTGGACACATGGACTGAATTAAAACAGACAATTTTTATTTAGTGTCATTTATTTTATATATTTGTCCAGTGATCCAAGATGAAACATCAGATCTAAAGGGATGTTTCTTAACATTTAACAAACTGTAAAAATGACTTTGATAAACATCTGATGGTTTGAGTCCCGCTGGTCGTCTGAGCTCACAGGTTTGAGTCCCGCTGCTCTGCTGTCCTAATGTTTGAGTTTGACAGTTTATCTGCAGTAAGAAGCTGATGTGGGCTCCACTGAGTTCTGGTTGTTGTTTTTCGTGTCAGTTCTGACCCAGTGAGACGTGGGACCGGTCCTGTGTGGATCTCAGCAGGTGCTCCGTCTCATGTTTAACGCCTCTCTCTCTGCAGATGGAGGAGAACTCTTCGTCTGGGGGAAGAATGTGAGGGGTTGTTTGGGCATCGGGAAGAGAGACGACCAGTTCTTCCCCTGGAGGGTGAGTCCGTCGGTATTAGTCCTGAAACAGAGAACAACAAGGCTTTACCTCACCGTGTCCTGTGTTTCTACTCTTTATACTTAGAGGTGATCATTACTTATTAAAAACCAGTTGTAATAAATGGATCAACAGTTAGTTTAAAGCTTGTAGAGATCAGAACGGCTCCAAATGTTCAGTCATCACGTCTGCAGACATTAAACATTATCACCAAACTAAAAGTCATCTGTGACTCTCCGTCAGGTGACTGTCCCCGGGCAGGTGGTGGATGTAGCGTGTGGTGTTGACCACATGGTGGCGCTGGTGAAGTCCCTCCTGTGAGCTCAGTGTTGATGAAGGATGGATGTTTGTCTGAGCCTCCCGCTGACCCCCGAGTCCCTCAGGGAGCTGATCGGGGGCCCCATGAAGTCCTGAAGACAGCTGCTCTCCACAGGAGACAGAGCAGAGAGGACGGACTGACTGTGTGCTGCAGGACGGCGTCCAGCACGGACTGTAACAGACACTTTATCACAGCTCAAACAGTAAAACAGTGAATGCATGTATGATAATAGTCAGAGTCTTTGAGTTGTTCGGACAAGATTCATCAGCTGGACTCGGCTCAGGAGCGTCGTCTCTGCAGATGGACCTGATGAAAGCTGCTGTCACAGCCTTTACTGCTGGTTGTCCTTCTGAAAGCCGCTGAAAACTACAAACATGGCGTCCTGACAGCTCTCAGTCTGCTCAGTTTGATGAGGTGACACTGTTCCCTGTGTGATGTCACTCAATACGTCTGATACCAGGAGAATGTGTTTCAATAAATGTTCTATTACCACATTATGAATGACTCCGTCTTTTTCTCAGCTTCAGCCTGGTTTCCTCTGAACGTATGACCAGCCTTCATCGTCGTCATCATCATCATCAATTCACACATTTAATATAAGATAATTACAGACTGAATAAAGGTGGTCTTTACTCTCTGCACTCATTCTATGTGTATTTACAATAATAACAATAACTAATGTGAGTTATTAACGATGTGGACGCGTCTAAATAACCTGGACTCATGTTCATATGAGCATTCAGATACTGAAATATTAAATTAACTTCTGTCTCATGAACATATTCAGTAGAGTTGTACAGTGAATATAAACTTAATTATCAAGAAGTGATATTTTAGACAATAACTGACCGTTATTATGACAATAACTTAAATACTGACAAATGAAAGAATTTTTTTTTTTTTTAAGAAATTCATGTTTGAAAATGTTTCAGTGGAAAATGGACAAAAAGCTCAAAAGCGCAACTTACAGCAAGAAGAGAAGAAGAAAAAGTGGGCGTTTTTGTCCCGACGAGCCAATCACAGCAGGGGGCATACCCGTCTCTACGAACCAATCAGAGACGTTACTGGATGCGAACGTTCTGGCCACTGAGGTCCAATGTCAGGTGGTACTGTTTCAGTCAAGACCGGATGCTAAGCTAACAGCTAACATGTGAGCAGCTGTGGGATAAACACACTTCATCTCACTGGACATGTGACACACCTGTCCTCACAAAGACTGAAGACTACTGAGAAGTATGTGTCAGACCTGCCCGCTGACTTCAGCAGCCGCTCGGCTAACTTCAGCCGCTCGCTGCAGTGTGTTTGTAACTACAGACTGGATCATCAACAGGACCAGTAAGAGTGGACGACACCAGGCGCCTGTCAGCTGACTTTAGACTGTAAGTTCTGTCATGTTTGATGTTGTTTTACTGTTTATTCAGTGGTGTTAGCATGTTGTTCATGTCGCTCCTCCCAGTCTGTGGGACTGATGTTGTCATAATGTTGTGATGATTTCATGGTACAAGTGAAGCTAACTGAAGCTAAAAACATAGTGAACAGTGCTGACTCAGGCCTGTGGGAGCTGACCAATCACAGCGGGCTGGGCTGTCAGGGAGGCAGGCCTTAAAGAGACAGGTGCTTACACAGACGGATGGTGAAGCCCAGAGTACATGAAGATGTGTGTGTGACTCAGCTGACCATAAATCAATCAATCAGTCATGAGACGTGAAGCGTTCCTCCTCCTCCTCCCTGTTGTTCTGATGTTGTTCTGATGTACAAACAGGAAGTGGCTGCTGTAGTCCACCGGTCACTTTGATACCTGAACCACTGAATCTGTAGATTGATCAGATAATTGAGAAGTAAAAAGTTCAATACTTAATTGATCTGCAGTGAAGTAGACGGTGGTGTGTGTGTGTGTGTGTGTGTGTTAGTAGTGAGCCCTCTGATGTTTGAGTCTTCTGATACAAACACTGATCCCAGATCAGACACATCGGACTGATTGATCTTAGAAAGAGTCGTGTCCCAACAACTTTCAGGCTACCTACTCAATAATAATCTCCTGGAACCTTTTCAGTCAGCGTTCAGAGCCTGTCACTCCACCCAAACCGCCCTTACTAAAGTGGTAAATGACATTCTACTAACCTTAGACTCTAACTCGACCTCAGTGCTCATGTTACTGGATCTCAGCGCTGCATTTGATACTATAGATCATGGCATACTGTCAGACAGACTTGAAAGTCAATTTGGCATCTCTGGCCTGACAGCCTGGCTAAAATCGTACCTGTCAGAAAGAACACAATGTGTTTCCTACAATGGTACGTCATCAATTTTTACTGCTGTGAAGTATGGAGTTCCCCAGGGCTCTGTTCTAGGACCTTTGCTCTTCTTTATGTATTTCACCTCTCGGCCAAATGATTCGGAGCTATGGAATACATTTCCACTGCTATGTGGACGACACTCAGCTGTATGTGCCCTTAAAAGCTGATGACAAATCTCAAATCACGAAGCTAGAGACCTGCCTATATGCAGTGAAGAAGTGGATGTCAGAAAACTTCCTGCTCCTAAATTCGGAAAAAACTGAGATGCTGGTCATCGCCCCCGCCAGACAGAGACACCATGTTGACCAGGTGACCGTAACTCTCGACAACTGCGTTATTTCTCAAAGCACAACCGTCAAGAATCTGTGTTACTTTTGATTCTACATTCTCCTTTGATCAGCACATCAAAGAAATTACCAAGATCGCCTTCTACCACCTGCGTAATATAGCTAAAATTAGCTCCTTCCTGTCCACTGAGGACGCAGAGATCCTGATTCATGCCTTTGTTTCGTCTAGGCTGGATTACTGCAATGCCTTATTTTCAGGTCTTCCACGTGAGAGCACCAAAAGTCTTCAGATGGTTCAGAATGCTGCAGCCAGAGTCTTAACACGTACAAGAAAGTTTGATCATATTACACCAATCCTAGCATCTCTGCACTGGCTCCCAGTACATCTAAGATCAGACTTTAAGGTGCTGCTGATGACATACAAAACTGTACACTGCCCCGTCGTACATGTCAGATCTCATTAAACCAGATATTCCAACTGGGGCATTATACTCTCAAACTTCAGGGCTCCTGCTGGTTCCCATGATCAAGAAGAAGTCAGCTGGCTGCAGGGCTTTTTCCTATCGGGCTCCTTTCCTCTGGAATAACCTCCCAGCTGACCTCAGACCAGCTGGCTCTGTTGACGCCTTTAAATCTAAACTCAAAACTCACTTCTTCGATTTAGCCTTTAATTAGCCCTGATATCAACTGTAAGCTTCTCAGTGGGTCAGTGTCAGTCTCAATGAGTTCCTATAGTACTAGAGTTACACTGTGCTGCCGACAAGAAACAATCTGTTTATTCTGATAAATACTGCATTTCTCTAACCTTTGTTTTGTTTTCTGTTCCCACAAGCTGCAAGCTGTGTCACTCTCTATAGCTTCTCCTCCTCCTCCTCTTCTCTCTCCTCCTCCCCCTCCTCCTCCTCTCTCTCCTCCTTCTCTTTCTCCTCTTCTCTCTCCCCCTCCTCCTCCTCCTCTTCCTCCTCTTCTCTTTCTCCTCTTCTCTCTCCCCCTCCTCCTCCTCCTCTCTCTCCTCCTCCTTCTCTTTCTCCTCCTCCCCTCTTTCTTTCAGGCTCCCTTCTGATGGACCACGGCCCCCTGGGACCATCTACTGTTTCCGGGCTCCTGCTGCCTTGAAACACGGACTGATCTGGATGGTCACAGCCCGGGCTCTGCTGGATCATTGCTCTCCTCTGCTTCACTATCTCCTCATATCTATATTTCTGTTAACCTTGATCCCTCTCTCTGTCTATGACTAATGATCTTGTGTGTCCTGCCCTCTTCCAGGTCATCATGGTGGACAGGAGGTCTGTCTGGCTCGGGCTCCACTTGGTGATGCCTCGTCCTGCTCGGTCGTCTCCTGGATCAGCTCACTTTACATAACTTGTATCAGATTTTCTGTTGATGTCACTTGTAAACTGTGAATTGTTGCTCTTTTCTGTACACGTAACATCTATTGCATGTCTGTCCGTCCTGGAGGAGGGATCCCTCCTCTGTGGCTCTTCATCAGGTTTACTTCCATTGTTTTTTTTACCCTGTTAAAAGGTTTTTTTTTCCATCAACATGTGAAGTTTTTCCTCACTGGAATCGAGGGTCTAAGGACAGAGGATGTTGTTCACTGTACAGAGTGTAAAGCCCACTGAGGCAATGTGATTGTGATTTTGAGCTATATAAATAGAATTGATTTGATTTGATTGATCCCAGATCAGACACATCGGACTGATTGATCACAGTTGAGACTCATTTCTCCAAAATACCTAAAGACACTTTCTGTGTGTTTTATGTTATTGTTGTTAATATTAGAACACAATATGTTTTAATGTCGGTTCTGTGACATCACAGCCACTGTACAAACTACAGTTTAACTTATCAGTTAGTTTTTTTTGTATTTTATCATCGACATTTACTGTTTTTTTTATGTTTTTGATCTCATATCTTTTTCTGAATTCTGACTTGAATCTCAGGATTCAAAGAAAATAAAACTCTAACAGATAAATGTGACAGATCTACTGTTGAGGTGTGATGACAGAGATGTGAACAGTTTATTGATTACAGATAACAGAGACAGTAAAAATGACACATGGATGAAAACGAGCTCCAAAAACAACAAGCCTGTTTATTTTCTCCACACATGAAGCTTCAAATGACAAAAGCTTTAACTGTTTTCTGTGAATCAGAAGAAACGTCACCGTCCTCGTGTTTAACACTGATAAAACCAATCACAGCTGATCAAAAACCAATCACAGCTGATCAGGAGGAAATGAAGAAAGAAAAACATGTTTAAGACCAACAGAATTGTCCTCTTGTGGACAGGATGTAAAGTAAAAGCCCTCCTGTATATTCACATCAGTACAGCAGGTCTGTGGGACGACCTGCATTAAAGTGCACACTGGGGCAGGAGGGGGTGCGGGGGGGGGGGGGGGGGGGGGGAGGAGGGGGTGGGGGGCAGGAGGGGGGGGAGGGGGTGCGGGGGAGGAGGGGGGGCAGGAGGGGGTGGGGGGGGGCAGGAGGGGCAGGAGGGGGTGCGGGGGAGGAGGGGGTGCGGGGGAGGAGGGGATGGGGGGGGCAGGAGGTGGTGGGGGGGAGGAGGGGGTGGGGGGGCAGGAGGGGGGGCAGCTTTAAGGAGGACACCAGGGCGTCCTCGTGTGGACATTAGCTTATGTTAGCACTCGTCATTATTCTAGCACATTGTCAAAGTGGCTCAGTCATTTATTACTAGTGTTGATGCAAACATCATCATCATCATCATCATCATCATCATCATCATCGGGTCTGACAGCAGCTTCACACTGTGAGCAACAGGATCAATAAGTCATTGGTTTTCTTTCTTTATCAATAAAGTGTTGGAGTGTGTTTCAGATTACAATAAATAATATTTCATATGTTCAGAGTTGTTGTTTTAAACTGTGAACAGAGCTGGCTAACTGTTTCCCCCTGCTTCCAGTCTTTATGCTAAGCTAAGCTAATCACCTCCAGGCTTCAGCTCCATGTGTATCAATGAAAGTGAAATCAGAAATGGATCAATACGTTTGATTAAATTCAAACTGACTTTATTCACTTTAATCATTTATTCATGTATTCACTCCACTACTTTTAAGTAATAACTTTAGTTACTAGTTACTTTGCAGCTTCACAGTGTTCAGTGTTGATTGGCTGTTATTGATGATCAGGTGTAATCAATCAGACAGTTTAGGGAGGGTCCTGCCCGAGAGCCCAAGTAGTTAAAAAAGTAATTTTAAATTAATTGATTTTATCTTCAATAAGACAAAAAAGATTCTGATGAAAAATAAAGTCTGATTATCTGATAATCAATCAGATAATCTGACTTGATAATCTGATTATTTGATAATCTGATCATCTAAACCTACGTCATCATTACTTTAGACACAAACATTTGAATATTGTGGGGGTTGTTGTTTTCTTTGTATTTGCTCAGTTAGTTCCAGTGATGGAACCTTTCCTCACTTGTTAATCTTTAAGATGAATCGGTTCACTGAACGAGACTAACCACTGTGAGGCCTCAGTTCTCATTTAAAGAACATCAAAACCCAAAGACCTTTTCTGATCCTCAACTGTTGTTGATTTTAAACTGTCTTAACATCCTAGCGTTAGCCTGCTAACATGCTGAGAGCTGAAGGACTCTGGTTTGTGACCAGCAGGTGGCGTTAGATTAATAAATAATTCATCAGAGTTAAAAGCAGCTGATTTTAGTCTGACAACTGAAAAACCTCAGATAATCTCTATAAAGACAATTTAGTGTGAAACTGTTTCTGGATCATTAACCTGATCCCACTCTGAGCTCATTGATTAACAACATGAAGAATGAAACAGATCAGTTTGTTTAAAACTTCAGACTTTCGATCGTTAAAACGCTCACAGTGTGAAGACTGAATGAAACGTTCAAACCTGGTGAACAGCCACGAAAAGCATAAAACACATGATGATACTGAAGCTCAGGCTCAGCCGGCACTGGTCCTGCTCAGGCTCAGCCGGCCCTGCTCAGGCTCAGCCGGCACTGCTCAGGCTTCAGCCCGTCCACTGCTCGAGGCTCATCTGGGGCCCTGCTCAGGCGCAGCCGGCACTGCTCAGCTCAGGCCGGTCACTGCTCAGGCTCAGCCGGCACTGGCTCATGTCTCAGCGCCCCTGCTCAGGCTCAGCCGGCCCTGCTCAGGCTCAGCCGGCACTGCTCAGGCTCAGCTGGCACTGCTCAGGCTCAGCTGGCCCTGCTCAGGCTCAGCTGGTCCTGCTCAGGCTCAGCCGGCACTGCTCAGGCTCAGCCGGCACTGCTCAGGCTCAGCCGGCCCTGCTCAGGCTCAGCTGGCACTGCTCAGGCTCAGCCGGCCCTGCTGAGGCTCAGCCGGCACTGCTCAGGCTCAGCTGGCACTGCTCAGGCTCAGCTGTCCGTCTCTATAATTGTCTGCTTCGATTGCACACGTGACCAGTTTCAGGTGAAGGCATCAGTTAATCATTCAGACATGTTGGCACTGAGAGAGGAGCAGTGGAACAAAGTAAAGATGGAGAGCTGATATATAGATATTTAGATATACAGATATATAATATTACATTCGTCGTCCTCGTCAGATGGAACTAATACAGAATGGTGCTCGCAGCGTCGGGAGGAAACAAACTAAACAACTAAAGATGACCAGAGCGGGCAGCTCAGGAGGACAGAGGGCCGACGGGGGGAACTGACCCGGTAACAAAGGCATCCGTAACACGCCGTCACTCCCCCGACACCTCCCTCCTCACCCTCCTCACCCTCCTCACCCTCCTCTGAGCCCGTCACGGGAGTCCACCAATAAACTCTTGGCACTTTTGGACATGATAACGCTTGAACAAATGAAAACGGCTGTCTTCCTCCAGATTCCTTCACTGTGTTGTCGTGCTCTTCGTCCGCAGAGCTCCGATCACGCTCTGGATGTTTTCTTCAGGAACCTGCAGAACACACAACGGTTCAGTACCCAACAGGCCCGGAAATAACTCTCACTGTCATCATGCATCAGTCGCTCGGTCTAAAACATCATTAAGCATCTAAATTCAATGTCCTACAGCACAAAGTGACGTCATCAAAAGGCAGGAACTTTATTATGATGTCAGACTGGTGGTGAGTCGACAGGTCTTACCAGTGCGTGGTCAAACTTGAAGGTACTAATGTAATAAGCTGGAATGTCAGCAGTTGCCAGAGGTTCTGATATCTGGGCCACGATGCCGCATTCGTCTGCAGACAGAAAACACATCATGAGCTGCTTCGTCTTAGACTGTCACATTCACACAGCCGGCTGTCAGCCTCACACTGCTGTGACGTATGAACAGGCTACCTGGAGGAGCTGTATGTGTCAACACAACCATGGTGTCGTTTGACCCGGACTTTACCCGCCAGCCCCCCGGTCCTGAGTCCAGGTGAGCTCGTGTGAACAGAACACAATCCTGGGCACGCAGGTGGTCGAGTGGTTAGAGCGCATGCCATAAAACGCAGCCGACCCCGGTTCGATTCCGGCCGGAGGTCCTTTGCTGCATGTCACCTCCCCCTCTTTCTCCCATGTTTCCTCTCTGTCTACTGCTAATAAAGGTGTCTATGCCACAAAAAAATCTTTAAAAAAAAGAACACAATCCTGGAGTGAATTCACAGCGAGCGAGTAGGAGCACCAGAAAGATTCAAATGTCCCAGGATGGAAAGGGTTTTTGAAGAAGATGTGGTTGAAATGGAGTGATGAAGACATTCCACAGTGACCTCTGATGTCATATCCTGCCCCCTGCAGGCCCCGCCCCTCGCTCAAACACACGGGGCATCTCCAACACGTGTGAACACGTCTGACACGGACAGCCTCAATCATGAACATCTGATCTGATTCTCTGGATTCTGTCCAGACTTCATGTGTCAAAGAGGCTCAAATGAGCTTTACCACAAATCAAACTCACCGAATCCTAAAGGTTGTCCTCCAATACGAACCATTTTCCAAAGTTCACCTGAAGCGCTGGTGAAGAGGACGTTGTTTGGAAACCTGGAAGAGAACAGAGTTATTAAACCTCAGAGTAAAGAAAGCAGAACGTGAGTACTGAGGTAACAAGTGATCTTTAAATGATTGTTTTCATCAGAAATGCTCCTTTAGCCTCGTGCTGAGTGACAGCTGAGTCTCAGAGCTAACCAGCCTGTGATGCTAACCGTAGCGTAGAAGCTAACACCTGTTATCTGTAGTCTCAAAGACAAATGGCTGGTTAGCTGGTTAGCTAATTAGCTTGCTGGCCTGCAGACAGACATCTACAGCGCTCTTCTCTCTGTGGAGCTTGTTGTGTTGGTTCTAACTGGTTCTGGGCCCAGAACTCTCTGTTGGTAGCTGGATGAGCAGTGTACAGGTGGACGGCGCCATCCTGTCACCACAAACATTAAATGTAATTAACACAGCAGATTCAATTAAATGTAACAAATTACATTTCTGTTGGACTGTTTCAATGATAAATGATATATTTTTTTAGTTTTTTCGGACCTTTAATTGTTTCACCTGTCGGTCCGTCTCTGGACTCTAAAGCTCTGGTTGGTTTTGCTGGTTTTGCTCCAGAACACCTGTCACAGGTAACAGACTAACTGTTAACCAGTGAGAAGAGGAGGAGCAGAGAGAAATGGTGACCTGTTCCTTTAAAGGTGCTGCCCTACCAGCTGCTGCCAACAAACACCTTTAGAACCAGTATTTATATTAGACCTGACTGAGACGTGTCACTGATGATGAATCAATGAGGTGAGCTGCAGCTGCAGAGGGAGACGTTAACACATCAGACAACACGAGCAGAGCACCGCCGCTGCTGCTGCTGCTGCTGCTGCTTCACCTCTGAGTGGTCTGCTCGTCCATCACCAGAGAGATGTAGCCTTCGATCAGGGAGAAGGAGAAGAAGCGGATGTGAGTCGAGTCGTCGCTGGACGCTGCAGAATCCTTGGACCTGAAACAAACCGCAGACAGAGTCACTCTGCTGATCTCAGTCCTGTGACGCTGCCACCGTCAGTCACATCAGTCCAAAGAAGAGTCATTCAGAGTATTTTCATCTTTGATCAGCTCATCCAGTGAACCAGAATCATGTTCTGATCTGTGGCAGAATATCATGATGTCACAGTGACCTCTGTTGTTTTAATGTGGTTTGGCTTCTGGATGAAGGTCGTCAGTCATCCGGGTCGTGATAATTCTGAATGATGGAACTACGATACAGAACTGAGAGTTAACATATGACTGGACCTTTGACCTCCAACTTTTAGTCAGTTCATCCTTCAGCCCAAAAGAACATAATTAGATTTTTTATATCATGTTCACAAGAATGTGATGGACGGCCCTAAAACATGACGCCACAGGTCACGGCCGTCATAGGTGCAAAAAACTGTCACCAGAGAGTCCAACGTGTCCAACAGGACGGCTTCACATTCTCTCTGTTGTCCAAAACTCAGACTTTACTTTCAGTCCAATAACAGAACCGACTCATCCTGTCAGCTCTGCTACAGAGGAGAGCGTCTGCCAGGTAACGGCTAACCTTGAGATTCCACCAGATGTGTGTCTGCCGCGCCAGCGGAGCTGATGGTTTCACTTTAGTCTCTGTGTTCACTTCCAGCAGGTCCGCTGTGTATCTGCTCCGTCCAGCTCCAGCAGTCCAGAGCTGGACGGAGCAGATACGCAGGACTTCTATTTCTGGCGGATGCCGGAGCACGACGCAGCAATTCAGCTGAATTTAGCACCGAGCAGACAGGAAGTCAAGCCCCGAAACAGCAATATAACATCTGGTTACTTTTCAAAATAAAACCCTCTCTGTGGCCAGCCATTATGTGATTATTGTGGGAACTCCTCGGTCTCATGACGCCAGCTGTCGACAATACTGGTACTGGTGGACTCAAAATGCAACCGGTGGGGGTCGCTGGACGGCGGAGCAAAACCGGATCAGAGCCGTAACGCAGCGGACACGTATCTGGTGGAACATCGTGGTAACAGCTGATGACTGAAGCGTACAATACATAAAGGAGCAGTCTGTAGACTTCAGAGATGCTCTGTGTGGATGTTGTGTGGTCGAGTCTAACAGTAGAACAGAGTAGAAGTGTGTGAGACTGGATTAAATCTGAGGTGACACCATGTAACAGAACGGTTTGAACAGTTATTGTGGGTTCAATCCTTCTATTGATCAGCCCGTGACACGTGATGTAGTGACACGTCATGTGATGACACGTCATGTGATGACACGTCATGTGGTGACACGTTATGTGGTGACACGTCATGTGATGACACGTCATGTGGTGACACGTCATGTGATGACACGTCATGTGGTGACACGTCATGTGGTGACACGTCATGTGATGACACGTGATGTAGTGACACGTCATGTGATGACACGTCATGTGGTGACACGTCATGTGGTGACACGTCATGTGATGACCCTCCAGACCCCCGTCCTCACCCTCCAGAGTAGAACATGACGTCCATGAGCAGCGTGGCCACAGAGGGCAGCGTGTCCGGGTCCAGACTGGTCACACAGAACATGTTACTGGGGCTGGACAGCGGGTGGATGATGGGCCGAGGCACTGCAACACAGAGCACACACAGACAACACACAGACAACACACAGACAACACACAGACAACACACACAGAGCACACACAGACAACACACAGACAACACACAGAGCACACACAGACAACACACAGACAACACACAGAGCACACACAGACAACACACAGACAACACACAGACAACACACAGAACGACACCACAGGACAACACACAGACAACACACAGAGCACACACAGACAACACACAGACACACACAGACAACACACGACAA